>NC_058085.1:49934483-50235758 GCF_014858855.1 Bufo gargarizans | reverse complement strand
AAACACGGAAGCATCCCACATTTTCCCTTTATGCACAACCTGCCCTATGTTGGAAATGCTTATTTTTGTCTGCAAAATGTTTTTTTATTTATTTTTTGAGTCGCCGCAGAACAAACTAATGGATGCAGACAGCACTTGGTGTACTGTACGTGTCTTTTGCGACCCCATTGCAATGAATGGGTTTGCTTCCGATCCGCATTTTTTTTTTTTTACAAAAATACAATCGTGTGCCTAGGACCTTATATGCAGCCCTGGCTTAGGTCTGTACTGCCGTCTGACAGCGCCCGTAGACATGACGGCTGTCACCTAATGATGCGTAAAATGGGCAGACCGGATAACAATATGGCCACCTTTACTTACATCATCCTATTAATGTCTTTCTAATTGTAGATTTTCATGGCTATACTATCGCTAAATCTCCAATCTCTAAAATATCGCCCCCCCCCTTTCCATAGGCTATCCTGCCATAGAAGAATAGTTCTCCCCCAGCACCCCTTTAACCCCAAGTCTTTGTAGACCGGTGGAGATGTGGACCTGCCAGGAGTATATCTCTGTCTCGTGGTGCGGTATCACTGGCGTCTCGGTCTGTCTTCACTGTCTCTGACACTCCCTGCTGTGTGTGCTGTGCCACTTGCCTTTGTAGAAGCGGGACTGTCACACGAGGCGAATCGAACGGAGATGCACGCTGGTTTCAAAAACAGTCAGCCTTTAAAGTCCTGTGTTATTCATATCAGCATCCAGGAAAATTTCTGTATTCCAAAAACATGCCACCCGTGGGAAAAAACGATGCGTGCAACATACGAATAGAC
Source organism: Bufo gargarizans (assembly GCF_014858855.1). Taxonomy (NCBI): domain Eukaryota; kingdom Metazoa; phylum Chordata; class Amphibia; order Anura; family Bufonidae; genus Bufo; species Bufo gargarizans. The sequence goes on along the minus strand of NC_058085.1, from coordinate 50,234,949 downwards.
AGTCAGGGGTGAACGCAGGATGCGGCTCTCCAGTGTCCACAGGCTGGGGATATGATTACACAGGTTGTATAGAACCACCATAAAAAACATACTGAAATTAAAGGGGTACTCCAGTTTTTATTTTTTACATTTATTTGTTATATAATGGGGAATTATACAATTTTCTACCATACATGCATTTAAAATTTTGTTCACATACGTTTCTTCGTTAAACCCTATCTGCACATCAGAATGGTATAGAGCAGGCATGATCAACCTGCGGCCCTCCAGCTGTTGCAAAAATACAACTCCCAGCATGCCCGAACAGCTTACAGCTATCAGCCTACAGCAGGGCATGGTGGGAGTTGTAGTTTTACAACAGCTGGAGGGCCGCAGGTTGAGCATCCCTGGTATAGCGGATGAATCAGTCAGTCCTGTGTAATGCATCCACAGACTAATGACACATGGCATCATACATTGTTACATGACATAAATATGCAGGGTCAGCACACGGGACACTTCCATAGAACTAATGGTGGAAACCAATGTGGCTTTTATGATTACTTCACTGTATGTGTGGCTGCCTGTTTTTAGGTGATTTGTAAAAATGGCTGCCTGTCTCTAGGTGATGTTGTCATGTTGTGAATAAAGTTAACTGTAAAAAAAAAAAATACAATAGCAACACATACAGGGGAGACAGAGAGAGCAATGTCAAATGTGCTTCTATACTGACAGACATGATGAGGTGCGGCAGGCAGTAATACTTTATATAGTATAGTAAAGTCACATGACATGCTTAAGGGTCACATGATTGATGCAATCAATGATTAGGTTATTGGTCAATTTCTTCGGGTCCTCTATAACCTCATTAACCCCCTTCCGACTTGCCAAACCCAAGGAAATAACACTCAGAGACCAAGTCGGATTTAGTCAGCCACAGCAGCCGTTTTTAGTAACAAAATAAATACATAATTATAAATTACAACATAAATTAACCCTGATGAGGGAGGTCCCAGAAGCTCCAAATCTTAATATCCACAAAACCAAACATGGCATTCCATCTTGCCTCCAGCCGTAGAACACCAGCTCGGAGACACCAACTGATGGATGCCTTTCAGAACCAACCAAGTGCCCAACCATGAGAGTCCAGCCCCACCATTGAGGCCCTCCCATTCCCACCACCAGATATATCACCAGCTTCGAGGACCTCCCACCGCCAAGACTGCCGCAACAAACATAAACACACAGACAAATTAAGATAAACAACAAATCCAACCTGACGGACCACCTTGCATTCCCCCCTAACCTTTTCTAACCATACTCAACAAGGGAGGGAGGGTGGGAGCTTTCTACCCACTGAATCTAAACTAAAATCGTGCCTGATCCCCTCACCACCCACCCTTCTAAAGCTAAAACCCCACCCCTATATGGGCACACCCCTCCAGAGTTAACATTAACCTTTTAATGGCCAGGCCCTCAAACCAAAACCAATCATGCCAGCTAACGCCACATTCCGGCTTCTCTGGACTAAAATGGGCCATACCATTTTTTTTTCCCTTTAGAGGGAGAGGTGGACATAATAAAGGTCTGCAAGCAAATTTTTTAATACATATATATTAGAAAATTGGATTCTCAAATCGTTAACACTGGAATACCCCTTTAAGTATTAGAAGTTTGGAGATTTTTATTTTTTTTGTAAAGGTTTTGGAATAGACATGAAGCTGATAGAAATCCTTTATACTCAAACTAAGAAAATGTGCCAGAGCTGACAGAGAGCTGAACGAAAGCCGAAACACTCATGGAACTGGCGCAATGGGCTTGAAAATATTCTGTTTGTTTCACCACCAAAAGTTACCATATCCGCATTTCGGTCCACGCGCTGTGGATCCTTAAAATACAGATACCTTCCACATTTTTTTCACTTCCCATTAATAGAACTGGCTATTCTCGTCCGCTCCGCGGGTCAGAAGAGGACATGTTCTATAATTTGCAGAGCAGCTGCACTGATCCGCAAAAAATACTTAAGTGGGCATGACCCCATAGCAAAAGAAGAGGTCAGTACGCTTTCCACAAAATGTGGATGCGCAAACGGATGAAAAATTCTACTGTGTGCATGATGACTTATGGCTGTGACCAGGTTGCCACCAAGTGACCATCATGACAAGCTTTAGTTTGTTGCTGCTCCTCTATTACCATATTGCTAAAATAGCAATTCTCTTAGATAGTTATGGTCAGAATCTCACTCGTTAGCTATGGGAGGATTCCAAGAATACTGCAGATCTTTGGGAAGATTTTCAAAGTATGCAGACATAGCTGAACCATGCAGTCATCAGCCGGGCTATAAGATTCTTGCTATAGTTTTGGAATGGACCCATAACAAGCGAGAGTCAATCCCATAATAAAATATTGTTAGGATAGGAGCTTCTCTACTGAAATTCATACCTCCCAACATTCCCGGATCCAGCGGGACAGTCCTGGATTTTGACAGATATCCCATGTTCCTGGGGAGGCAGCATGGAGTCATCAGCTTCTTGTTGCGCGACTCTCCCATGGCAGGTGCGATGCCATGACATCATCGCGCCTGCTGAGCTGTGGAGGAGAGCGCAAAGACTGGGAATCACTCATCAGCTGGGCAGTCGGCCTGTGCGCTCTTGTGCACAGCTCAGCAGACGCAATTACGTCATTGCATATTGCCTGCTGTTGAGGAGAGCATGATGTGCTCTGTTCTTTGGGGGGACTGGGCTAAGGGAGTATTACTTTTTTATTGTATTAGTGTCTTTACTACTGTAAAGGGAGCACTAAGAGGGAGCACTACTATTAGGGGGCATAACTACAGTGTAGAAGCACTAAGGGGGCATTCTACTGTGTGGTGGCACTAATGGGGTATTCTACTTTGTGGGGCACTAAGGGAGCACTCTACTATCTGTGTTCACTAATTGAGCATTGTACTGTGTGGGGGCACTAAGGGAGCATTCTACTTTATGGTGGCACTAAGGGAGCATTCTACTATGTGGGGGCACTAATGGGGTATTCTACTATGTGGTGTCAGTAATGAGGCATTCTTCTTTGTGGGGGCAATAAGGGAGCATTTTACTTTATGGGGGCACTAATGGGGCATTCTACTATGTGGTGTCAGTAATGAGGCATTCTTCTTTGTGGGGGCAATAAGGGAGCATTCTATGTGGTGGCACTAATGGGGCATTCTACTTTGTGGTGTTACTAATGGGGCATTCTACTTTGTGGTGGCACTAATGGGGCATTCTACTATGTGGTGTCATTAATGGGGCATTCTACTATGTGGTGTCACTAATGGGGCATAACTACTATGTAGGGGCATGAATGGTGCATTCTACTGTGTGGTCTACTAAAGGTACATTCTACTATGTGGTGGCACTAAGGGGATATTTTACTGTGTGGGGGCACTAATGGGGTATTCTGCTGTGTTGGGGAACTAATGGGGCATTCTACTGTGTGGAGGCACTAAATGGGTATTCTACTGTCTGGGGCACTAATATGGCTTTCTGCTATGTTGGGGCACTAAGGGTCTATAACTACTGTGAAGGGTTTACTACAAGGAGCATTCTACCGTGTGAGGGTGGTAAGGGGGATTCACTATTGTCTGAGGGCACTAAGGGGGCATTTTACGATGCGGGGGCATTAAGGTGAGTATTCTACTCTTTCGGGACACTAGTAGGGCTTTCTGCTGTGTTGGGGCACTAAGGGGTCATAACTACTGTGAAGGGGGCACAAAAGGGGCATTTCTACTGTGAAGTGTGCACTACAAGGAGCATTCTACCATGTGTGGGCGGTAAGGGGAATTCACTATTGTCTAAGGGCACTAAGGGTGCATTCTACCATGCGGGGGCACTAAGTGGGTGTTCTACTCTCTAGGAGAACTAATAGGGCTTTCTGCTCTGTTTGGGCACTAAGGGTTCATAACTACTGTGAAGGGGGCACAAAGGGGACATCTCTACTACTGTGAAGTAAGCTCTACAAGGAGCAAACATTCTACTGTGTGAGGGCGGTGAGGTGGATTAACTACTGTGTGGGGGCACTAATGGGGACATTGGGTGAGTTAGAGGTGTGACTTAGTGTTAAAGAATTTGCTGTTGTTCCTCCTTGGCCTTTGTAAAAGTTGGGAAGAATGTGAAGTGCGGGTCTAAGCAGAGGTTTGCTGCAGTTGTTATGGCATGGACCTCTAGGTGGCCTATTCACAGGCATATAATACCCTCACATACTGCACATAGTCAGGCGGACTGCGGTACATTCAACATCCAACCTTTTGAAATGATTGTGAGTTGCAATCAAAGGTTAGCGGGTCACGGAAAGCTTTTGATAAGTTAAAGCCTTTTCAATGCCAGACAACAGCAGAACAAAAGACTCATCCCTTCAGAGTATTGCATCTTCTGTGGATGTAGAGAAATATCTGTGCAGGGACCTGGCGGTATATACCAGTCCTGGAACATAATGATACCGTACAGTGCTTTATAATCTTCACAATCCTCCTGGAGAAGAGCTGGCTGGAAATCCTTCTTACTGTCTGTAGACTTCATTTTCTATTATGGTGACATGGTATGGTTGAATATAAGACATACGTCCATCAAGGCCAACCAAGGGATGCTTGAAATGATGAGAAAATGCAATTTGTCCTGATTCATTTCCCGCTGCCTATATAGCGCTCATTTTGGACACAGGCCCAGGTTTACTGATGTGTCTTGCGGCAGAGGATTCCGTCAGGCAGTTCCGTTGCCGGAACTGCCTGCCAGATCTGGCAATCCGGACGCAAACTAATGGCATTTGTCAGCCGTGATCCGTCTCTCTGGTGTCATCTGGAAAAACGGATCCGGTATTATTATTTTTTTTGCATTTTTAAATGTCTGCGCATGCGCAGACCGAAAAGCTGGATCCGTTTTGCCAGAATACTTAATGCCGGATCCGCCACTAATACACTTCAATGTAAATTAATGCTGGATCCGGCATTCCGGCAAGTGTTCAGTATTTTCGGACGGAGATAAAACTGCAGCATGCTGCAGTATTTTCTCCGTCCCAAAAACTTAAAAGGGACTGAACTGATGCATCCTGAACGGTGAAGCTCTCCATTCAGAATGCATGGGGATAAAACTGTTTTCACTGTCCGGCCCCGTCAATCAAAAGGCATGGAAAAGGCTATCTGTTTTAAGATTGTATAGCACATCGAAGTAAAATACGACTGTGAGAATAACCACTGAGGCTTACAGGAAAGTAGGAGACTCAGACAAGCCAACCTTTCCGTCTTTTCATCAGAAATAAGCTGGCGCTCAGGAGTGTCTGACAGACCCCATTAACTTCAGATTGTCAGCAGGTCCCACAAAAAATGAATCTGCCAAAAACAATCTTTCTGCCTATGGCCATCTTCAGTGTACATTAGAACCAAAATGCTGATAGGTCCAGTACCTATATAAAATAGTCCAAAAGTCCAAAACCATTAGATACAGTGGAATTTCATGAGCATTTTTCAAATCTGTATGAAAGGGAATGTGCCCCGAAAGATATTTTACATTTTTCAAAGCAGCACCTGGGTCTAAACATTTTTTTAATTGCATGTACCGTATTTCTCGCTCCATCAGATGAATAGGACCATAAAATGCACCTAGGATTTAGAGAATTTCAATCAGACCCCCAATCTTCACCAGACCTCAGTTTAGATCCCCAAATCAGACCCTCAGTCTTCACCAGACCTCAGATCATACCCCCAATCTTCATGAGACCTAAGATGAGACCCCTAATCTTTATCAGACCTCAGATCAGACCCCCAATCTTCATCAGACCTTAGATCAGATCCCTAATCATTTTCAGACTCCCAAATCAGATGCCTAATCCTCATCAGACCCCCAAATCAGACCCCCAATTCTCAGATCAGACCTCCAAGCTTCATCAGACTCCCCAATCCTCATCAGACCTCAGATGAGACCCCCTAAATCAGATCCCCATTACTCACAAGACCTCAGATCATACGTAAACAACTGAACTTACTTCTCCTGCTCCAAACGGTGCTGCTACTCGCGAGATCCAGCACTCTCTTTTCCTACACTCACCGCTCCCTGGTCTTCTGCTGGTGCCGCACTGAACTATAACCTGACTTCGTACACAGTCAAGTCATAGTGCGCTACGTCCTGATGCTTTATGCAGTCAGGACACAGCACAGCTGGTTCCCGGCTGAAGACCAGGGTGCGGTGAGTACAGCCAGCCCCAGGAGTGCTAAATTCACAGCTTCCTGGTCCTACTGTGTACTAATTAGTATTCACTTCATAAGACATGTGTAGTGTACGGGAGAGTAATACCCCGTCACTACAGAAGGGTCACTTGGGTATTGTCGTTCCCCCTGTATTTAAGGGGAGGTTGGTATAAAACATCTTATAATGTCATGCTATGTATTTTCCTGTTACTGTGAAACGTGCATTTGCAGGCCGGCTAGGGTGTAGTTCCAGCTCTGAGTCACTAGAGGGAGCTAGGGAACCCTAGGTTATATAAGGCCCAGTCAGGAAGTAGTAGCAGGAGTCAGACAGTGGGAGCAGAGGTCAGAAATGATCCTGTGTCTGAGAGAAGGCCAGGCTATGGGCCTGTGAGAGCATAGCAGGCCTGAAGCCTGCCGGCTAGGAGAGGGTAGTAAAGGCCCTGTAACCGGGTTCCGGATCCAAGGAAAAGGTTCCCCTCCTGAGTCATCATCCGTTTAGCTGAAGCAGCATAAGCAAGCCACCAGCCAAGACACAGATTACCACAGAGGCCGATCAGATAAAGCAAGAGGTACTCAAGATAACAGAGGAGGTACTAGATAAGGACAGCTTCAAGGGTACGCCAGATAAGGGGCATTAGACCTTGGAGAGAAAGTCACATGTGTCAGGACCAGTCAGGAATAGTGTGCAAGCCGCCTGTACTGCATCTCCTGCAATCAACACTCTGTATTATACATTGCTAAGACCGGCCATTCTGTAATTCCCAAGAACCACCTGTATCTGTATGGAAAACCAACCGTCTTTCATGGAACTGTGCTCTACCTGTGTCCATGTATTATCCTGACTGATATTCAGTAAAAGTTCCAGTTTTTGTTGGCTATCCTGTGCTTGCTTCATTCTTTTACCATACCCTACACGGCGTGTCACCGTTTAATTGACACTGGCGTCACGAACTCTTAAATACCTGCCTGTTCCAGTATTTGCCCCAATTGAAGACGACAGTGGATCCCAGGTTAGTGAGTCAATCTGCACTACAAAGCCCAGCATACACTACTGACCCCCTGGGACACTGCATCGCTCTTTTTGGCGTCACGAACAGGATCCGCATACTTCGACAGTGCAGAGAAGTGTGAACTGTGTGCTTTAACTATTCCACCACCGTATTGCGAGGACTGCACCCTTTATTTCCAAGCCGGTGGATTAAAATTGTGCCTGGGAGGAATCAGAGACGCTGTATTGTGTTGCGCTACCCCCAGAGAGAAAATCGCATTTGTGGACTGTGCTTTATTGGACTTTTCATTATCCTGCTTGCTGTCATTGAATTGCAGCATCAGGACATCTAAAATGGCCGCCGACGCCATGAGGCTTTTTACTGCGCCATCACGATGCACAGAGGCGCGAATATTTGGCGCCGAAACCCTCCAAGAAGAAGGAGGAGATTGTCCTGGAGCGCCACCCACCTGGAGAAGTGATGATGCGGCTGACGTCCCCGAAGAGTTACGCCTGGGAGGCGGGCCTCAGATGGAGGTAGACCGGCCCAGTGTGTGGGAGGAGCCAGTGTCGTCCTTGCACCCAGTGAGAGAAGAGGAGAGAGAGCGGCTGGACAGCTGCCAGCGGGCGGAAGAATGTGCAGAGGCCCGACGTCAAGCAGCAGCTGCCACCGTTACCCCAGAGGCCACTGTCACCGGACCTCCGGTAGCTCCGACGACCTGCACCAAGGCTGACCTAGAGGCCCTACGCAAGAGAGTGTATTGGGTGGCGGACCTCGGGTGCGCAGGAGGCGTGCGGTGGTTCCCGTTTCCTAGGACGGATGCCGAAATGGAGGCAATGAAGGACAAGCCTCCCCCTCTCAAGATTGTCAGAGGAGATGGTTTCCAGATGTGGCCGGCCTTGCCAGAACAGTTGCTGCAAGTTCCGTTCATCGACTCTTCATCAGGGGAAGAATATGACACTCGCCTGTGAGTAAACCCTTCTGCATGTCCGTCTCCCTAATGGCCGTTTTGTCCCTCCAGTTGGCAGAGCTGGTGAAGCTCGCTGCCAGTTTTACACGGCCGGTGGCATTCTAACTGAATGATAGTGCCACTGTGAACCACAGCTCCCAGCCTGCCCATGTTGTTTGAGACACCCGGCCTGCTGCTAACATCCCAGTTGTGCCTTTAGTTTTGCACCATTTCACCCCCATTTCAGGTTGAAAAGACATTTTTATGTCAGCACTATTTTAAAGGGTAAACAGGACTTGCCAGGATAACATGGCCCTGGTATTGTTAGAGTCCTGTATTGTCATTTTATATATTTGCTGCTAACAGTATTTAATAACCGGTTTTTTATTCACGTCTATGTGCCCAGAGATGGACTTCCCATGTGCAAGCCTCTGAGAGGTTAATTTTACTATGGACTTATTTATTGTCATGGACTATCCTGGTTCTTTCAACATCCGCTGTGCCAGGTCAGCGCCCCCGTTCCACTCACTATCCTGTGAAAAAGAGAACGACGCCCCTTGTCACCAGACTTCACCTTTGCCAATTGGGTCTGATAAGAGTGTAAATGACATATATGTATGCATGCATGTGTCTTCCTCTATTTCAGGTCATGATTCCAGTTGGGCGGGCCCTGATGGAGTACGAGGTCGTACTCAGCTTAAAGCAGCGGGGTATGTAGTGTACGGGAGAGTAATACCCCGTCACTACAGAAGGGTCACTTGGGTATTGTCGTTCCCCCTGTATTTAAGGGGAGGTTGGTATAAAACATCTTATAATGTCATGCTATGTATTTTCCTGTTACTGTGAAACGTGCATTTGCAGGCCGGCTAGGGTGTAGTTCCAGCTCTGAGTCACTAGAGGGAGCTAGGGAACCCTAGGTTATAAAAGGCCCAGTCAGGAAGTAGTAGCAGGAGTCAGACAGTGGGAGCAGAGGTCAGAAATGATCCTGTGTCTGAGAGAAGGCCAGGCTATGGGCCTGTGAGAGCATAGCAGGCCTGAAGCCTGCCGGCTAGGAGAGGGTAGTAAAGGCCCTGTAACCGGGTTCCGGATCCAAGGAAAAGGTTCCCCTCCTGAGTCATCATCCGTTTAGCTGAAGCAGCATAAGCAAGCCACCAGCCAAGACACAGATTACCACAGAGGCCGATCAGATAAAGCAAGAGGTACTCAAGATAACAGAGGAGGTACTAGATAAGGACAGCTTCAAGGGTACGCCAGATAAGGGGCATTAGACCTTGGAGAGAAAGTCACATGTGTCAGGACCAGTCAGGAATAGTGTGCAAGCCGTCTGTACTGCATCTCCTGCAATCAACACTCTGTATTATACATTGCTAAGACCGGCCATTCTGTAATTCCCAAGAACCACCTGTATCTGTATGGAAAACCAACCGTCTTTCATGGAACTGTGCTCTACCTGTGTCCATGTATTATCCTGACTGATATTCAGTAAAAGTTCCAGTTTTTGTTGGCTATCCTGTGCTTGCTTCATTCTTTTACCATACCCTACACGGCGTGTCACCGTTTAATTGACACTGGCGTCACGAACTCTTAAATACCTGCCTGTTCCAGTATTTGCCCCATTTGAAGACGACGGTGGATCCCAGGTTAGTGAGTCAATCTGCACTACAAAGCCCAGCATATACTACTGACCCCCTGGGACACTGCACATGCTACCTTTTGGGGGGGAAAAAGGATAGGTCATCAGTATCTGATCGGTGGGTGTTTGACTCCTGACACCCCTGCCGATCAGATACTGATAACCTATCATCAGTATCTGATCGGTGGGTGCTTGACTCCTGGCACCCCTGCCGATCGGTAGAAGAGGCCTCAGTGCTCTCTGGAGGCCAATGGCTGCAATATGAAGCACGACCACTATCCTATGGATGGCGCTGTGCTTGGTAAGCTGCGAGTTGGCCTCCTTAGACAACTGATTGGCAGGCATGCCGGAAGTCAGACCCTCACTCAGTGGTGTACATAGAGAAGTAAGGGCCCCATAGCAAGGATCAAACCAGGGCCCCCACACAGGACAGAAGGGTTTTTGCCTAAACCGTTTTCAATGACCCTTGGGCCATATTTCTACTGCCTTATTTGCTAAAAGTTGTTTCTTTAGAGCAGGGATGGCCAACCTGTGGCTCTCTAGCTGTTGTAAAACTACAACTCCCACCATGCACTGCTGTAGGCTGATAGCTGTAGGGCCCAGGCATGTCCAAACTGCGGCCCTCCAGCTGTTGCAAAACTACAACTTCCAGCATGCCCTAATAGCTGTAAGCTACCCAGGCATGCTGGGAGTTGTAGTTTTTCAACAGCTGGAGGGCCGCAGTTTGGACATGCCTGCGTAGGCAGTCTGAGCATGCTGGGAGTTGTAGTTTTACAACAGCTGGAGAGCCGCAGGCTGGCCATTCCTGCTTTAGAGGGTAGAGTTCTAACCAAGTTTTTACCTCCGGTAGAAGAGGAGATAATCCCAACTAAGACTGGACCCCCTCTTACCCTGGGCCCTATAGCAGTCTCATGGTCTGCCGCTATGGTAGTTACACCCCTGCCTTTACTGATCACATATTGATTGGCCTATCCTGAGGATTGGCCATGAATATGAAAAACTCGTAAAACCCCTTTAATCGCGTCCTACGTTTAGGCGCAATAATTCTGCTGGCACAAGGTTGCTTATAGCAACCCGATGTCTGTCATACAATAGGTTTCAGATATAAAAGGTCCATGATCAAAGCTCTGCCCGGAGTATGTAGATATGAGTGCGGTAACCTATTCGTGCAGCTATGAAAGCAATGTAAATTACGGCATACTTGTGATAATTGATGGAAATTCTGGAGTGTTTTTCCGGTTTGTAGACTGCAATGACCTCTTTGTATTGGGCAGAACATTACTTTGTGCAAAAATGCATGGAAAATACATAGGACATACGTATCGCCGTACATCGCTTCCACTGCTTTGTGACTACTGTTCGTAAAGCTCCCATTTCCCAGGCATGTTTTTTTATTTTTTTATTAGGGAGGATTTGTCCAGAGATTTGTTCCACGCTAAGTATGTGACCCTCTCTTGTGGTTCACTGGTTACATTGAATGGCGCAGTCTTTCTAATCGTGTTCAACCTGCAAACGCAGATGAGACCCCTTCATCTAAATACTCGGACAGCAGGGAGAGCTTTGTACCAAAGGCTTTTACTGCAGCCCCCTATGGCTTTCAGTGCAATCATCAGGTGATACTTAACATATGGCGGCTTTCTCCTCTCACAAGTGTCTCAATGCCATCTTGTAGATGGTCCTTAATGAGGAAGCAGCTAATCATTTCTTGGAGTACCAGATGAATCTGTTCCTGACCTTTAATCTTGAGATATCAAGTCTTTTCATACAGTATCAAAAGATATGAACTGTTCACGGTGAACAATACAGCTGCCATGTGTTAGCAAAAAAAATAATAATAAAAAAATATATATATATATATATATATCTTGCCTTTCTTTAAAGGCTATAGACACATGATTGCATTTTACCCATTTTTTTTAAATTAGTCTTTATTAAAAATGTGCAACGGGTGGCCTCCCCCTTAGGGCCCTCTATATATAGAACGCGCGTCCCAGGTGTAGGAATGTCGAGTGGTATAGTGCGGTCGGAAATGTCCCTTTATGTGTGTCATGGTGCTCCTACCTGGACACGCTGGACCCCAGGCTTTGGCTGCGAAGCAATAAATAGAGGAAATAATTGACAGTTATGATTGTACAACGAAGCACAGCCATTATGCAAAAAAAAAAAAAAAACAGGTACACTTTAAAGCTGGCCATAGACATTAGATGTATATTAACCAAAGCCACCGAATTTGGTGAGAGCAACTGACCATCTAATGTGTATGGGTGCCTCCTAACTCTCCCCCGATGTTAGATGCCTCGGGAGAGAAGAATCAGGCTTTTGGATTTCAACTTTATACTTGGGGATCTAAATGGTGTCTGGTAGTGGCTTACTCACCTCTCCTTGGTCATAAAACATGCATGCTTGGCTGAGCTGAGCCTGTATATGTATTGAAGGTTTGTGATTGATAGCTGCTGGCCGGACTCCCAGGTATCTCATATGTATGGTCACCATTAGTTCTTTATTTCCTTTTTAGCTGTTTGTTTCTTCCCTGATGGAGAGGTTGGCCGAGCATGCGCCCTGCTGCTCCATTCATTCTCTATTGGACTGCCAGAAATACCCGAGGTCTGTGCTTGCCTGTATCCAGCAGTGTCATGGGGAATGAATGGAGTGGCAGCAGGGCGCATGCTCAACCTGCCTCTCCATCAGGACAGGGACATGGCATCCCTGTTCTCAAGATTGGTGGAGGTCCCCCACCGCTATCCCCTATACTGTGAATAGGGGATAGCTTTCACACTTGGCATATCCCCTTTAATTAAAGCTTGCCTCTGCAAAGAGAGAGGGAAAGCCTCATAAAGTGAGGGGGGAATGTAACGGAATAACAGAGAAATTTTCAATTTGTCTTACAACTCTAAGAAACAACCACTCTCAGCTCACTCTGCGGTTAAAGAATTTATTTAATGAATCATTTTCATACCAAAAGCTCAGAATGCTGTTAGTAGCTGTTATACAGTAATTTGCAAAGTTTCTAGCAATAATAAATACATTTTCATTATTTTTCTTCCATATCTACCTATTGGTGCTGCAGTTTGCTTTATACAGCTGGGGGCGGGATCTGGGCAGAATCAGTCTCCTTACCCCTCTGGCAGCTGATATAGTCTTCCCATCTATACAGCCATGCTACAGCTCTGGTCCTTTTTTGACAAGCAGGGCAAAAAGTGATTTCTCCTGCTGCTCTGCAGTGAAGAGAGGACCACTAGGCAGAGACCTGGCCGTGGGGAGAATGACTGTCATAACGTTTTCCTGGATCATTTTTAACAACGTGTAAATGTCAAATGTTAATTTTTTTTATGATTTATACAATGAATATGACATTTACTAGTGAGACATCCCCCTACTCAATGCTAGAAAAACCTTACGCATGATAAAGATTGTGCAGTATGTGCATTACCTCCGAATAGGGTACATGCAAATTGTTTCTCCTTGTATAATGTTCTGCTGTATTGCAGCTCATATAGCTCTGTATGGATCAGTCAGGGTTAACAATCCTGACTCTACCCCTGTAGGAGCCGAGGTGATGGACTTAGGTCTGCCCCTAGTTCAGCTCACTCCTTGGAGCTTTGCATGAAGAAAGCCATCTCGACTTTACAGTGCTCTAAAAAAAAAGAGAAAGAAAGAACAAGAAGGTCCAACATCTGTATGGCCGAGCATTGGAGTCAGTCAGTAAGGTATTTCTTGTTTAAGGCTGATAGAGACTTTACTGCCTATGGGCTTTACTCTTTCGACTACATTTTCTTTAAAGGGGTTGTTCACTCCTTTCAAGTCTTGGCTTAGCCTTAGGATTGGTGGGCGTTCTGACAACCTGCACCCCCACCGATCACCTATTCTGCAGTAGTCCTGGTACTGGAACTACACAGCTCCATCCATTGTGTAATGGACAGCACTGGTTACTGCAGGACTGCTCCCATTGAAGCGACTTACTGCAGGACTGCCCCCATTAAAATATGCGGGAGAAACATTGCAGTTACCAACTGTCTAGTGGACCGAGCTGTGCATTTTCTGGAGCTGCTGCAGACCAGCTGATCGACAAAGTTGAGGGATGTCGTACCCCTGACGGTCAGATATAGGGTAGGCCATCATTTGTAAGAGTTAAAATGCACTTTTAATAGTGTCGTGAGTTATGCTTAGATTCAGAATACAGCATTCTACAGAAGTGTTGATGTTACAGCCTTGATTTATAGGAAAATATCTTGCAGCAAACAGGGACGTTAATTTTGTCTTTCTGCAAATTAGATTTCTACAGAATTTTACTGGCTCTATTAAACCAAATTCATCGGCGACTCCAGATTGAAGCACTCCGTTAACAACCAGCTGAGCGGTAAACTCTCCAAAACCGCAGTCCTTTAAACGAAAGAAGCCAAGAATTTCTTTGTGATTTCCATATCTCCGCGTGACGTCGGAGGGCAGCGGTTCATCAGGGAAAGCTCATGCAATCTTCGCCCGAAGGGATGTAGATAGTGATGATGATGATGATGGTGGGGGGATGTTTGGAAGGAAGGAACATTAATTCGGAAGATGCCTTCAGGTGCTGGGTGATAGCAGGGTACATCCGTCATGTGTTGCAGGAAACGCGAAAGCTCCTTTTAATGTTCTGACCAGGCACACAGTCTGCTTAATCCGGTTAACACCCGCCAAGCCCGATCCGATTAACAGCTCACAATCTGATCAGGGCGACTGTCATTTAATAAGACGGCAAATCAGCTCTTCCTTGCCATATGTCCTAAAGCACCCGGGCATCTTTAACACTTTATCATCCATGGACATTTGAAAGGGAATGGGGGCAAGAAAAAAGCTAAAAGAATGGTGAGGTTGAAAAACAAACAAAAACAAAAAAACACTCTTTGTTTCCTTCAGCCTGATGGGACCTTATAAGATGCCAGTACTTGGCTGTTAATATTAACGAGCGGGATGAGAACGGAACAGGTGGTAGCCGCGCATACAAAAGACCCGGCCCTTTGGACGTTCCGCTGCGCGACTAGCCTGGAGGGGCTAAGCTGTAATGCTGATAAGCGTTGGATCATCCTGACGGTTGTGCTTGTTGATATTAATCAAAAACTTCCCATACCCATGGGCACTCGTTGCCATGTGCTGTTGCTATGTTTATTGGCCAAATTGTTAAAAATAATTACAGGCGCTTTTGATTCTGTACCACCGAGATGCTCTCGCATGCCGGCTCTATCCTATTCCGCAGCTACGTGCTACTCCTCTGCCGGCATACAACCGGAGAAAGGGGATGCTACTTCTATTATTTATTTGGCCCTCTCTGCACTGCCCGGCTTCACTTCGCTGTTGATCAAGCTGTGGAAAACCCATGTTTGATAGTTCTCGGTCGGGAGGCATCACTACTCTGACGGATGTGTTTCAATAACCAAGGCCATTCCTGCAGTGGACTTTGGCAGAGGCAGATGGTCAGAGGGCAGCCGATCAGCGGGGTGTTGCTGGAAGGCTGACATTGACAGGATTCAGGAAGAGATAAAACAGGACAGATAGAAGAAGTAGCTGAGTCAGGCCAAGCACTACTTTAACATCCTTCCTCTGTTTTATTAAGAAGGATATTGGGTTTAACAGCTGGACACCGTCCGTTTTCCCGATCCTCACCTCCAGTGCAACTTTTAACAGTGTTTTCCCCCATTGGACTCTTCGGATCGTTATAAAGAGAAGTTGTTGGAAAGATATCATTTACGAATGGAGTTGTTGGCAACGATAGGTTTATATTTTGAATTAGCGTTTAAAGGGAACCAGTCACCTGCACTGGTCCATTACTCCCAGGACCAACCATGTAAAATCTGGCTGCTGCGGTATATAACCGTGGTAGGGACGGGCGGATCTTCCCCCTTTTGGTCTATTCAGTGGATGCAATATACTTGTTCAGCTGATCTCAATTTTTATGTCACTTTTTTTTTACTTTAGACCCTTCTTCTTTGTGGTCCTCCCCTCAAGAGCAGTCCGCTCCTGAGGGGAGGTCCACAAAGAAGAAGGGTCTAAAGTAAAAAAAAAGTGAACTTAAATTGGGACTGGAAATATATTTTTTTAAATGGGCCCCATGTTGTAGGCAGGTTCAGATTGACAAGTGGGAGGGATAACAGAAGTAGGTGGGACAGCAATTACATAGTGCAGCACAAGGTACCGCCCCTGCAGAACCAAATACTGTATCACCAATGGTACAGGTACTTAAATTGTTATGTACTTGGCATCAGCCCACTGGGAAATTTGCCTGTAGGGTCTATGGCCAGTCCACCTCTGCCTCCCATCCCCTCGTGTAAATATCTACTAACTGTGCAATTATGTCTCCTTTAAGATTGTTGAATTGAATATATAAATCAGGGGCCACATTGTCCGATTGCACATTTTCCATAGGTCACAATATAAATGGAAAGGATTATTCATGCCATACATATTGAAAGTATATGTCAAAAATTCCATCACCACATAATGTGACTTGCTATGAAGCCATCTTACATTTCAGATGCACGCCTGTCAATACATTCTAATTGTGTTGGTACTATATCCATCGGTGGCCCCATGGTGGAGAAAACGGAACAAGAACCACGTTTTTCTTTTATCACCCCATCTTTCGATATAGACGTCCAAAAACACTTTTACAAGTGCATATTCCAAAGTAGAAAATGCCCATACATTACATACATTTATTTTATGCCAAGTAGCCCCTAGGGCAGTGATAGGCAAACTGCGGCTCTCCAGCTGTTGCAAAACTACAACTCCCACCATGCCCTGCTGTAGGCTGAAAGCTGTAGGCAGTCTTTGCATGATGGGAGTTGTAGTTCTGCAACAGCTGGAGAGCCGCTGTTTGCCTATCACTGCCCTAGGGGAAACGAGGGTGTTGCAGTGCAGCATCCGTGGCCCTGCTCCTTTTCCTTCCCCCACCACTTTGACGGACAGGGCCAGGAAGTGAAGATGTACTCACATCTGGTTGGTGGCCACACAGGATGGCATCGTGGGCTGCATATTGTGCACCTGTGATATATGAAACGTTATGCCAAGTCATTAGTGACTCAGACTGTAGAAGTTACATTCTGCTTATTCTACAGTCATTCATATGCAAGAGAAACTTCGCCACCTGTAATGTGCTGAAGATCTCACCCACAGATCAATTTCCCATTTATTTTTTCTCGCGATGACTGCATGTTTGGTGTGGGCGGCTGTTGCACCTTCTGAAGTTTAGCAAGTCTGATAGCGGTATTGGCACAAAGTTCGTATGACTCTTCATCATCAAACTGTAAAATCCTCCTAGCGCTGAAGTTTTAGTCTGTGTGGCAGATATCTAAATAAATACAAAGTGGGTCATTTATCAGATATACGCCAATTTTTGGCGTATATCTGGCACAGATTGCAGCACAAAGGTTTATAGCGCTGCAATCTGCGACTTTTCCCTGTTCATGCCAGGTCTAAAAAAGGGGGGCATGTTGCGGGCGGGGAAGGGGACATGCCGGTTGGCCCATCTCATTTACCATTTTCCACACCTGTTTTAGGTATAGAAAATGGTCTAAATCTACACCAGCAAGGGAGCAGCTGGCGTAGATTTACACAGGCGGTGGATACGCCAAAGTTATGTAGAGGCCGGCGCCTCTACATAACTTAGGCGTAGCCACCATCAGCGCAAATGGGTATTAAGACCGGCGTCTAAAATGCCGGTCTTAATAAATGACCCACAAAGTATCTAAAGAGGGTTTTCCATATCATCATTGTAAAGCCTCACGCACATGACCATGTCCGTATTGCGGTCCGCAAATCACCGATCCGCAAAATAGGGACACCTTCCGTGTTCCATGTTCTCGCTCCCATTACTAGGATAAATATGGACAAGGATAGGACATGTTCTATCATTTGCAGAATGGACACATGGATAGTACACTGGAAGCCATCCATTGAATAGGTCCTTGTGTGATGCAGCTCGGATACAGATGCAAATAACGATCCTGTGTGTGAGGTCTTTCATAGTTACATACGGTAAATAAAAAGACTCAGGTCCATCAAGTTCAACTCCTCCCTGATCAATTTTGACACATTAATTGTATACCTGAAGTAAAGGATTCCGGCAGGATGTTCTGGCAGAGGAACAGTCTACCGGAGTTCACCGGATCTGGCCTAGCTGGATACTGCTGCGCACTGCTGGAGCCTATCAACTATAATGGGATCGGGTGGGAATGCATCCAGTTTCTGGCATGACCGCCTGGTTTTGGCTGGACATACCAAATGCATGCAGTTTTTTTAATGGCCGAAACCCGGTGCTCATGCCATAAAACTGTTGAATCTCCATCAGATCCCATTATGGTCAATGGAGTCCAGTGGTGCACAACCCTATATGGCTAGGCCGGATCCGGTGGGCTGTTCCACTGCCAAAACAGTCTGGCGTATACCTTTACCGCAGGTGTGAAACTAGCCTTAGAAGATTAACTATATCCCTCAATGCCATGTGCCCTTAGATAAGCATCTAGCAGTTTCTTCTAGGCTGTATTGGCCTCAGTAAGTCACCGGGCATGGTATACCTCAGTATACCTCAGTACTACATGTACCTCAGAATAGCGTGAGCTCGTTAAAATATTTACGTCCATTGTGTAGATGAAGGAAATTTTTATAATTTATTTTTATTTTTATTGTTTTAAGCAATGTAGTAGGAATTAGAAAGTCTTGACCATCCTCTTGGGCTTTAAATCTGCTCTGCTCAGGGAGTCAAGGGGTTAAAAAAGGACCTGTGATGCTTCAGCCGCGACATCCTATAATTTGATTGGCCGTAGGAGGGCAGTTTATTTAGAAAGCTGTTTTACCAACTGGCGCCAATTGCCTGTCAGGGAGTATCTCCTGCTCGCCTGACTTACCCTCTAGATAAATGACTCGTTTAATTCCCAGCCATTATTCTGATACCTCCTTTTATTATGTCCTCCCTGGAGCTGCCTCTAATTAATATTGACGGTGGGATTATGGGGGGGTCGGAGAGCTTGGATGCTGCCGGTCCTATTGTCATCGGAACGCAATGTCACAGTCACCTGATTCAGGGACGGTTAACCCTTTACAGGACTGCGCACATTAGCTGTAAGCAAAGGCATTTTACATTATTATAGCTTTTGTATATATCTATGGGGGATTGTATTGGGGTTTGTATTGGGAATGGTATGTTGGGATAAATTTTCAACGGGGGCAGGGTGTTGATAGAAGTCCCTGTATATAGTTTTCACTATGAGGACCTAAGGACCTTACAATAAGGAAAGTATAGAGGGAAGGCTTTGCCTGCAACTGCAATTTCTGATCCCATTTGCTTTACAGTTTTTAAAAGCCTGGATAACTCCTTTAACCTAAAACAGACCACCAAAAATTGGCAACCCAATATTCACACCCCATCACACAGACCTCAGTTTTCAGAACCAATTATTCAAATCTCAGACCCTTTAACTTAGACTTCATAATACAGACCCTGATGTCCAGACCTTAGATGATAACCCAGATCAGACCCCAATATTCAGACCCCTGAGCACTTCCCATCATTCAGACCCCATAATACAGAACTCAAAGCAGTGCTCAATAATTCAACTTCAGACCGTATAATGCAAACCTGATGTCCAGGCCTTAGACCATACCCCAGACCAGACCACAATATCTAGATTCCTGACCAGTTCCCATAATCCCGCCATACTTTCTAAGACCATTCTCTGGGCCCAACCACTATATCATCAATATAGTGTAATAGGATTTGAATCAAAGAAATAGACCAAAAGTGGTAATGGGATTTATCTGCTGGACCCTTGGAGCCCAGTATGGTGGATCCTCTGGTGGGCCAGTCCAACAGTGCATAACCCTGACCAGACCCCAGACCAGATTCCATCTTTCAGACCCCATAAAATTGGTCCTTAATAATCAGATTTCATACCCTATAATACAGATCCCAATATTCAGACCGTACTACAGACCAGACCCCAAATTTTGGCCCTTGATTAAACATCAGAACTCTTTCGTTCCTCGCCTCTCCTCACGTCTGTCTCCTCTTTGCCTCTGTGTACTATCGCACAAGACACCATAATGATGGCCAGCATCCGGATATCATATATGGCAGCACCCAGACGTGAAAGAGAACTATGCCTGCAGAGAAGGAGCCAGGAGTGCAGAGAGGTGAGCATGTCAAATCAGCCATAACTTATTGGATAACTCCAATAGATAATAGCCAGTGGACAAAATCGGAATAAATAATAATGTCATCCCTGCATTTGCAGGACCTGTCCTGGGGCAATTATTTGCCAAAATTGCCCATAAAAAATGGGACATTCCTGGCAAATACGGGACTGTTGACGCCTGTGCCATATAGAAACATAAACGAATGACAGCAGAAAGAGACCCCTGGTCCATCTAGTCTGCTCTTATATATCTTGAACTTAGCATAGATATATGTTTACCCCAGGCAGGTTTACAGTCACTTACTGATGATTTTGCAACCACATCTACTGTACAATTGAAACACACTTCTAGGACCCTAGCTGCTAGATTTATTTAAAGCTGGCAGCTCAGGACATGTGTAATTTCTCGAGCATGTCCTTTCTGCTGCAGCTCTTTCCCTGTAACTGCCACAGAAGATAGTCTTTATGGCGATTGAAGATTTAAACTGAGAGTGTGCGACTATCTAAGTGAGGTGGACAGAGAAATAAGGAAAAGCACAAGCAGCAGGTGGCGCCATACAGATAAATTAGAATAGCTCAGTGGCTATACAAAACTTTTTATGACATGCAATTACAAAAGTATTCAGATCCAGGGGCTGGTTTGAAAAATGTAGAATATTTTTGTGCCACAAGCCATTTAAATAGCTTCTGCAGAGCAGTGTGGTGCTGCAGGATCATAGACATGTCTCAAAATGATAAGATACGATGTTCAGAGGTGATGTTCTCAGTGTACCTCTTAGTGAATAATCTTACAAAAACGTAATAATTGAAAGGTTTGGTACCTTTGGTGTGAATGAGGCTCAGTACTGGTTGTGTTGTATGAACTATTGTTACACGGTTGACCACCTTTTGCCTTCCCAGTCTGCATTTCTCATTCTTTTGATCTCATCTGTGGATCTTTCCATTGCCTTCACCTTGATACATGTTATTTCTTGCTGATGGTTCATTGTCCCTTCTCTACATACATTGCTCTCTTGCCTTTGTGTTGCATGACCTTGGGACCTGTTTGCACCACTGCTCAGAGACCTTACTTTGAGCCACCACATCTCCATCAAAGCTCTAATCTTCGCATAGGAACAGGGGCTTAAATCCCAGCCATCTCATTCTTCTATAAAACCTCATGCCAGCTTTGATCTTTAGCCTTTTTTCCATTCAGAAAAGATTAATGTCACTCCAGGCATTTTCAGATTTAGCCTCTATCGCCTCTGTTGGGATGAGACTCTGTGAATCACCCAGTCTCTATGAAGAATACCGTTTTTTTTCCCCTTGAACCTGTCGACTCCCAGGCTCTTGTCCTGATACCTCTTATGTCTCCCAAGTAGGCAGTAATTCCACTTAAACCATTGACCTTCACCTGTAGCTGCAGGTAACATCCTCAAACCAGAATGTTGGTGGTCGCAGTGATTTTCTTCCTTGGCCAACAAAATTGTGGATTTCTAAGTCGGAAGAATTATTTAACTTTATTGAAACTTTATTTACAGGGTTTGGTCCATCTGGGACATTGATAGTACCGTATATATTGCTACGATATGCCATCCATTTCAGCTAGGTGCAGGTCCCACCTCTGGGACCTTCTTCTCTCTCCAGAAGAGAACCCCCAAAATGAAGGAGAGCATGCCGTGCATGTTTTCCATTTACTTGCTTGGCTATTTTCGGAAGTCCCATAGCGGTGAATAAAGAGCACCCCGCATATGCACTGACACCTCTCCATTCACCTCTATCGGGGTTCTAGAAACAGCCGAGGGGGCGCACAGCTATTTTTGTGAACTCCCATAGTGATGAATAGAGAGTGGCTGTGCTTGTGCTGTGCATTCTCCTTCACTTTGGGGGAGACCTTTTCTGGAGATAAGATCAAGTCCCAATGGTGGAACCAGCAACTGTCTGATATGCTATCAATGTCTGATATGGGAATTGTGCAACACTGGGGGGGGGGGGGGATTTGGCAAGAGGCCTGCATTTAGTGCTGTTGCCTTCTCAAACAGCTAATCGGCGGGGGTCCCGGGTGTCAGACCCCCATTTTTCAGATACTGATGACCTTTTCTCAGGAAACCCACTGCGGTGCTACTGCGAGTGCTGTTGCCTTCTCAAACACCTGATCAGCAGAGGTCCCAGGTGTCAGACCCCCACTGCTCAGATACTGATGACCTATCCAGAGTTTAGTAAAGAAAATAATGTAGAGTAACACCCACGGGCCTTCTCGACCTTACCGGAATGCACCAGCCAAACCACGACCGCAGATGCTCAGCAGTCCACAGATCAGTGTTCAATAAAACGGTAACGGCAGCATCTCCAGATATTTCTTTATTGGACGTGCTTCAACGAATCTGTACACAAAGAGCCAAAATGAAACTTTTCGACTACATGGTAGCCTTTATCAAGCATGATAAAGGCTACCATGTAGCTAAAACGTTGCATTTTGGCTCTTTGTGTACAGATTTGTTGAAGCACGTCCAATAAAGAAATATCTGGAGATGCTGCCATTACCGTTTTATTGAATGCTATCCAGAGTATAGGTCATCAGTATAAAAGTCTCGGAAAACCTGTTTAAGTTGGAGAAAACAAGGTTGTATAAAGGTGGAGGGATGCGACATTTATTGTCTGCCACTTACAATGCGGCTCTAACACCTCTTCCAAGGCAGTTTTAACCACACCTAATAGCTTCAGTCATGGAAATCCAAAGAACACTTTACCTTCATGACTGAAGCAGGAATCAGGAGTATTTAATGTGGGATAATTCTCATACAAGCCATTCTAACTGAGAAAGCCAGTCGGATGACTAGCAAAACGTTCTATTATTCGATCACACTAACAAATTTTTACTCGCTACTCTGTGCATCTGCAGTGTTGTCATTCAAACGATAAATACTAGAATAATGACTCGTTCGCCGCTTGATCAAATCTATTATCAACTCTATTAAAAGGGGCCTTAAAAGGCGTTCTCCCACTAATAATAATCTGCAGTTTTCAAACTAGCACCTGGATCTGAATATTTCTGTAATTACATGTATTATAGCCACTGAGCTATTCAATAAAATCTATATGGATAGCGCCAACTGCTGTTTGACCTTTTTCTAATTTCTCTGTCCACCTCATTGAGATGGTCGCACATGCTCAGTTCCATCTTTCTACTAGCTGCAGCAGACAAGACATGCCCTCTGAGAAAGGACACGCCCCCTGAGCAGGCAGCTTGAAATAAATGTAGCAGAACAATTGGAGCAATGAATGGGGAGATCTCTGGATCCATGTGAGGTACAGAGGTTGTCATGCACAAGATTATGTTTGATTTTCATGTTTTGCATTAATCATTTAGCGCTAAGATTTCCCCTTTAATATTTGTTCACATTTGCCCACCTGATAAAGCGCTGGTAAAGTCGTTAAATATTAAACCCAATAAACGCATATTGCATTAAGCAGCTCAAGATCTTCAGCCATATGGCTCCTGCCATCCTCAGCCCTGCATTTATAATGTGTCTGCCCCCCACAGGTGCCACATTGCCCGGGGTGGCAAGTGAAGACTGTTGCACTAGTCGAATTACTTCTGCCTCTTGCAGAGAGTTGAATGTCAGGGTTCCTCCCGAGACACCCAGTTCCTGCTCCACTCACAGTATGCATTCCCAGCGGACCCTCCAAGTGTCACCGCCAACAGATGCCTGCTAGTAATGACTATTGATTACCCTAATTATGTCACTGGAGCAGCGCAGCCTGGAAATCCACATGGGCTCTTGCCACTAGATTCGGCCGGATGCTGGGAGGAATTGTGCGGAATTAATAAAGGTAGCTTCCCTCTAACCCTGGGCAAGATTGCATGCTGCTAACATAATCTCCATGTCACTCTGTTATGTGGGTAAAAATGTCACCGAGCGCAGTCACTTCACTAAACAAATTAATTGCAATAGATACTTTACCCATTTCATTGCGTCTCTCCAATCAATGCTTTGCTAGGCGCTAAATATATGGTGTCTAGACTCCTATTATTTGCGTGTGCTGCCTAGTTACGCTGAAATGTATCCAGGCCATCAAAACCGAGAAGAAAGACACAGTAAATCCAAAACTATCTTAAAATGTCTAATCCCTCTGTTCACACAGTGCTTGACGTGGCTGAATGTGCATGCAAATCCTATAGAGCAGAGGTGTCTGCGCTTGTTTTAGGGGGGGAGGCACCAAAAAGATGGAGTAGAATATTTCAAAAAGTCCAGTCTACTTTTTGGTCCAACTGATTACACTTATATCCTTTTCTCCATGAGACCAGATCTTATCCCAGAGTGTCTGGGAGAGCTCAGAGACAGAACGCCCTCTGGGTCACCAGGTGACACTGATGGGGATGGGACAGCTAGTTCCTCCAAGGCAAGTAAAATATGGCCCAAGGAAGGCTGGTTTTTCCAAAGGAGATTCTTGTCACAAAATACACAGGGTGTATTTATAGAGGTACCTGGAACACCTGAATGCGGTTGAGCAGGGACTGGTGCAGAACCAGATTGTGGTTGTCCTCTGCGATACAGCAGCTCTTTTTAACCATCCAGAACCCACTCCATCTGTATGAGTGGCCTTCTATGACACTGTAGACACCACCAGTGCACTACAGAAACTTCTCGTCCAACTGTTTCTGAGATTTGACAGATGGACCATCCAGCTTCTCAAAATCCCACTGTTCGGCCCTTTTCAAAGGCCATTAATTGCACAAATGGTGCTCGCCTTTGTCCAACAGGCAAAGTGAACACCTCAACAATGCCCACTTAATAGTCCTGTAAGAGAGGAGATGATAAACAGTGATGTCAGACAAAAAAAACAAGTGGTGCTAGACAAAAACAAGTGGTGACAGCCAAAAAATAAATAAAACAACAGTGATGCAGTATAAAAAAGTCTGTGGAGCATCTTGTAAGGTTCTTGGAACTTCCGCTGTACCCTCTGCAGAAGACCAGGCAGTGAAAACGTGATCACACCTGCCTGGTCCTGTCAAGCAAAGTGCAGCAGTTGCAGAGAGAGAAGAGCCTCTAGGTGCAATGGTAACGCCCACATTGCACCTAGAGGCTCATTTGCATATATTGAAACATCATTTTTCTCAGCAATGCGGGCACATATGAACATGGGACCAACACAGATGCCTTCAGCTGCCAACAGGTCAGACAGTTTCATAGATACGAATCTGCTGACTGATGCCCTTTAACTCTTTCTAGTTGTTGTGTTTTTTTCATTTTCTGGTAATGTACCTTAAAATATACCCATTACATCTATAAAATATTCAAACCCCCATTATCCCTTATTAAATATTATCCAGTGTTACCGTACGATGCATGGTCTACATGTGCAATTATATGCAATTTTCAGGATCCGTTTGCACTCTTATGTGTAGGTTGATACTTAATAAGTAGGACAATTTAAATACAATAAAAGGCCATTACCGCCTTGTTCTTTAATCAGGTCATGCTGAGAGGAGTAGTGTTCCGTCTACACTGCGCTGAGCACAATCTGAATTGATGTTCTCTCCTGCAGCCAAATGTCTCTGAAAATTGTCCTCACATTGTGAAAACGATGGATAGCTGCAAGTAGATGTATTTAATAAGAAAAGGATGGCGGTGATATGTTTACCGCCCAGTGCAAAGGGATGGCGGTGATATGTTTACCGTCCAGTGCAAAGGGATGGCGGTGATATGTTTACCGTCCAGTGCAAAGGGATGGCGGTGATATGTTTACCGTCCAGTGCAAAGGGATGGCGGTGATATGTTTACCGTCCAGTGCAAAGGGATGGCGGTGATATGTTTACCGTCCAGAGCAAAGGGATGGCGGTGATATGTTTACCGTCCAGAGCAAAGGGATGGTGGTGATATGTTTACCGTCCAGTGCAAAGGGATGGCGGTGATATGTTTACTGTCCAGAGCAAAGGGATGGCGGTGATATGTTTACCGTCCAATGCAAAGGGATGGCGGTGATATGTTTACTGTCCAGTGCAAAGGGATGGCGGTGATATGTTTACCGTCCAATGCAAAGGGATGGCGGTGATATGTTTACCGTCCAGTGCAAAGGGATGGCGGTGATATGTTTACCGTCCAGTGCAAAGGGATGGCGGTGATATGTTTACCGTCCAGTGCAAAGGGATGGCGGTGATATGTTTACCGTCCAGAGCAAAGGGATGGCGGTGATATGTTTACCGTCCAGAGCAAAGGGATGGTGGTGATATGTTTACCGTCCAGTGCAAAGGGATGGCGGTGATATGTTTACTGTCCAGAGCAAAGGGATGGCGGTGATATGTTTACCGTCCAATGCAAAGGGATGGCGGTGATATGTTTACTGTCCAGTGCAAAGGGATGGCGGTGATATGTTTACCGTCCAATGCAAAGGGATGGCGGTGATATGTTTACCGTCCAGTGCAAAAGGATGGCGGTGATATGTTTACCGTTCAGTGCAAAGGGATGGCGGTGATATGTTTACCGTCCAGTGCAAAGGGATGGCGGTGATATGTTTACCGTCCAGTGCAAAGGGATGGCGGTGATATGTTTACCGTCCAGTGCAAAGGGATGGCGGTGATATGTTTACCGTCCAGTGCAAAGGGATGGCGGTGATATGTTTACCGTCCAGTGCAAAGGGATGGCGGTGATATGTTTACCGTCCGGTGCAAAGGGATGGCGGTGATATGTTTACCGTCCAATGCAAAGGGATGGCGGTGATATGTTTACCGTCCAATGCAAAGGGATTGCGGTGATGTTTACCGTCCAGTGCCAACAGGGCACCGCAGAGGAGGAGGCCACCTGCTTGTGACAAGCAAGGGTGACCACCACTTTCAGCTTCTAAAATTGGGATTTTTTTTTTTTACTCCTAATCCCTCTTTACTGCAAAGAGAACGAAACTCACAATAGCGCCATTAATTGTGATGTCTTAAAGGGGTTATGCCATGAATGATGTAAAATCAGACATCATCTAGTACATGACAGTACATTTCTACCAAAGCTAGAACCAGCCCTCCACCTCACATGGATCCAGAGATCTTTTTGGCGATGTTGGTGGTGTAAGGTCCGGCGTTTATCTCCCATAGACTTTATGCCCTTTTTGTTTTGTTTTTTAAACCCATTGACATTGATAGGAAAACCACAATCCATCAGAGCCGCACAAACAGTCGACATGCTGCGGATTTTAAAAGCTGCACCCTGCTTTTTAGTGAGACATCTGGAACTAGTACATTGAACAGAATTTATAACAAGGGGTGGCTGTGTAGGATGAGGGTATAACACCAACTTTCCTGTATCCCACCATCATCCTGGCCACCATTCTTAAAGGGTTCAAAAATGTAAAAAAAATCTATATATAGTAGAAATATATATATATAGTAGAAGTCATTTTTGCTGCAGCTCTCTCCCTATTTCAGGAGGCAATTGAATGGATGGAACTGAGCATGTGCGTCTACCTCAGCAAGGTGGACAGAGAAATAAAAAAGCAAACAGCAGGTGGCGCTATACAGATAGATTGTATTGAATAGCTCAGTGGCTGAACAACATTTTTAATGACATGCAATTACAAAAATATTCAGATCCAGGCGCTGGTTTGAAAACTGCAGAATTTTTATGGTGGGACAAGCCCTTTAAATAGTGTACCCTGTCCTGTAAATAGTGCGGTCTTGTAAATCCCCTGCGCCTGTCAGTTGTCGGCTTCAGAAGGAATGTTTTATCGCCATCTCCGGAATACACTTTCATCTGCACTTGTCTGTGGATTTTTCTATCATAGTTTTCTTTTCCATCAAATGAATGATTAAGATTATGTATTAAACCAGGCCTGCGATTCCCGCTTTATGTCAGATACAGGTGTCCAACAACAGACTTTGATGTCTGCAGCTCCATCGGCTCAAGATTATGGTCGGAGAAATGAAAGTTACTCATTTACTGAACATGAAATACAAGCTGCTGTACACAAGAGTACGGGGCAGAGCTGTGCCTGGGGAGAGACAGATGGATGGATGGATAGATATGAGATAGATAGATAGATAGATAGATAGATAGATAATAGATAGATAGATAGATAGATAATGGATGATAGATAGATAGATAGATAGATAGATAGATAGATAGATATGAGATGGGTGGATAGATAGATGATAGATAGATAGATAGATAGATAGATAGATATAGATAGATAGATATGAGATAGATAGCTGTCCCCATCCCCCAACCCTAAACAATTATTTCCCACTTGCTTTGGCAATACTAAAATGTATTTAGTCCTGCCAATAAAGCAGATTTGATTTGATATGAGATAGATAGATAGATAGATAGATAGATATGAGATAGATATATATGAGATAGATAGATAGATATGAGATGATAGATAGATAGATAGATAGATAGATAGATAGATAGATAGATAGATAGATATGAGATAGATATATATGAGATAGATAGATATGAGATAGATAGATAGATATGAGATAGATATGAGATAGATAGATAGATAGATAGATAGATAGATAGATAGATATGAGATAGATATATATGAGATAGATATGAGATAGATAGATAGATAGATAGATAGATATGAGATATATAGATATGAGATAGATAGATAGATAATAGATATATAGATAGATAGATAATAGATAGATAGATAATAGATAGATAATAGATAGATAGATAGATAGATATGAGATAGATAGATAGATAATAGATAGATAGATAATAGATAGATATGAGATAGATAGATAGATAATAGATAGATAGATAGATAATAGATAGATAGATAGATAATAGATATATATGAGATAGATAGATAGATAGATAGATAGATAGATAGATAATAGATAGATAGATAGATAGATAGATAGATAGATAGATATAGATAGATAGATAGATAATAGATAGATAGATAGATAATAGATAGATAGATAGATAGATAGATAATAGATAGATATGAGATAGATAGATAGATAATAGATAGATAATAGATAGATAGATAGATAGATAGATAGATAGATAGATAGATAGATAATAGATAGATAGATAGATAATAGATAGATAATAGATAGATAGATAGATAGATATGAGATAGATAGATAGATAGATAGATATGAGATAGATAGATAGATAATAGATAGATAGATAGATAGATAGATAATAGATAGATAGATAGATAGATAATAGATAGATAGATAGATAGATAGATAGATATGAGATAGATAGATAGATAGATAATAGATAGATAGATAATAGATAGATACATAGATAGATAGATAGATAGATAGATAGATAGATAGATAGATAGGAGATAGATAAATAGATAGATAGATAGATAGATAGATATGAGATAGATATATATGAGATAGATATGAGATAGATAGATAGATAGATAGATAGATATGAGATAGATAGATAGATAGATAGATATGAGATAGATAGATAGATAGATAGATAGATATGAGATAGATAGATAGATAGATAGAGATAGATAGATAGATATGAGATAGATAGATAGATAATAGATATATAGATAGATAGATAGATAGATAATAGATAGATAGATAATAGATAGATAATAGATAGATAGATAGATATGAGAGATAGATAGATATGATATAGATAGATAAATAGATAGATAATAGATAGATAGATAGGAGATAGATAAATAGATAGTAGATAGATAATAGATAGATAGATAGATAGATAGATAGGAGATAGATAGATAATAGATAGATAGATAGATAGATGAGATTTATTATATTCCTAAATGACTTATGCACTATAGAGGATTTTTATTGGCATTTCTCTGCTGTTTCTCCTCATTTTTTCCTTTTGTCTGATGTAATGGCGCTATTTTTCCTCCTCGTCGCCCCGTCGTCAGATGTGACTGTGCCGCGGTTATTCGGGTAGTCAATATCCCCTGTGAGACGCGGGGCTGCCATTATTCTTATGTAAAGGGAGATTATTCCGCAGCCTTCTCCGTGTGCCGGGTAGCGGGATCAGTAGAGCAGCGCTGCGGCATTAAACCTCTTCACCTCTAGCACAATGACAGGGACTGCGGCGCTCGCTGACTCTGATCGCCATTCCCTGTAATGAAGAAGCCTCATTATTTTCATTATCTCTGTCATTATGACAATTTCAGACAATTATGGCCGTCAGCTGGAGTGGGGGGCGAAGGAAGGAGGCGTAGAGTGAAAGATAGGAGGGAATGGAAAGAAATGCTGGAAGTGAAGGACAAGGGCAGTTATTTGCTGAAATGCCTGAACTG
This sequence comes from Bufo gargarizans, assembly GCF_014858855.1. Taxonomy (NCBI): domain Eukaryota; kingdom Metazoa; phylum Chordata; class Amphibia; order Anura; family Bufonidae; genus Bufo; species Bufo gargarizans. The sequence continues at coordinate 50,204,780 of NC_058085.1, read as the reverse complement.
AAGAGAATCTGTCACCACACACCTCACGGGTCACCCTGATTGATGCTCAGGTTCCGGATAAATATTTGTTTTTCTAATATGCTAATTACCTTTTCGGTGCACTGAGGATGTCACTGTTGTACTTTATTTTACTGAAAGCCATGCCCCTTGTTGCTCTCTACCCCCTCCTAGCTTGGAGTGACAGGGCCAGGCAGTGCCAACGTAATCTCGGCTGGAGCCGTACTCTCGTGTCTGGCCGTTCAATTGACCCACACAGAGCACAGGCCAGAAGCTTGCTGGGCAGAAGGAATCTGAGAAGTGCAAGACAGCAGGGCGAGATGAGACTGGGAGCAAGAATAAGGTTTGTGGCTTTCGGTGCAAGACGGTGCAATAGTGACGCCCTCATTGCACCGAGCAGTTTAATATATCATAAAAAGAAGAATTTCTCCGTAATACGGGCACTAATCGGGGTGGAGGAAAGAGCTTTGTACTCAGGAGACCAGCGCACATCTAAAGCTTCATTCACACTTCCGTGTCTGTGCTCAAATACATGAGAAGGTGGTCAGTGATTCCTCCGTGAAGCTGTCCGTGAAGGATTCGTATTTGGTCAGTTTTTTCTGTCCATTCTGTCCATGACACTGCACAGCTGAAAAATAATTTTCAAAGCATCACTTCCTAATGGTCCGTGAAACACAGATGCAACACGGATGGCATCCGTGGCTTTCACGGACTGTAATGAGCGTGATGGATCCGTGAACACGGACAAAATAGAGCATGCATCAGTGCTAAAAACACGGACCCACGGACTGTGCTAAAACACGGATGTGTGAATACACACATTAAAATGAATGGGGACGTGTGGAGAACACGGACAGCACACGTGTGAATAAGGCTTAGCAGTTCATTTGGATCGATATGCAGATATGTGGAGACCGAATCCCTTTAAATGCCTAAGGCCTAGCAGAGGTGTTGTAAGATCACATGACCTTTAAGATTGAAACCGGACCTAGCTACGCAGTAGCCGTCGGCTGATGTAACGGAACGTTACAAGTCCCCTTCCCCCCTTATATAGCTCAATTAAACCACCATATTATTGCAATATTTAGTAATGTGGCTACAGGACGATCTAGCTCTGCCTATCTCCTGACTTTTGGCGGTTGGGATTTGGACTCTTCCAGTGCAGTTTAGAAGACAAAGTTGATATTGTATAATTTTTCATCATGCCATAAAGCAGAATGGCAGTGCTGTGCAGTCTGCCTGCTACAGTGACATCTAGTGGCTGGAATGTTATATTACGTGATTGACATTTTTGGAAAAATGACAACACCGAGCATCCCCTTTGCCAAAATCAAGAAGCGTAATAAGCAGACTTTGTCTTGAGCTTGAACTTCCAAGTATTTGACCATACACTTCTAGGAAAATGAAGCCTCCTCCCGAGCCATGTGTTATTTATTTCGATCTATAGACGTGCAGTAAGATTGACCAAATCAACCGAAGACCCAAGGACACTCTGAATGTTCTATCTGCAAGGGTTTTCGCTGATTGCATTAAAATTGTATTTGTTGCCGATCTGTGGGTGAAGGAACCCAAGGACGGCATTAGCCGGGTTGTTTCGGTCAATGCTTGTCCTCTAAATTCCAGACTCCAGCCAGAGGCTAAGATGGTAGACAGACAAATGTATGGGATACTTTTGATTTCCCGCTGGAATCATTAATATTATCCATCAGGTTAATTAATAATGAGGCTGTATGATGTGTACGGCGGTGCAGAATACCTGCGAGTTGTAAGACTGTCAGGAAGAACCAGAACTAATGGTCCTCAAATTCATAGTCTAGATATCGACAAAATCACTCCAGTGAGAAAATCCATACAAAGCCAGTTTTATTCCTTAGAGCTGAATTGTCAAGTAGAGGGATTTGTTGGATTGTGAATAACTCTGTCTCTTAGGACACTTTTGGATTTGCAGAGATTTCTTCAAAGCTTGACACATACAGTAGAAAAGGTCTAATGTGCAAAGAGAGGACATTCCAGAACACAAGGCCATGTTCACATTATTATGACAACCAGGTAATATCCACAGTAATCGCCGTATGCAGCATGGACAGTAGTTAGACAGGCTGGGGGTGACTCAGTAAGGTCCTGGTAGGTTGTCACAGGTATCTGGAGCCATGCTGACTGCAGTGCATCCCTCAGCTGCTGGAGGGGGAGTAGTGGAGGATCCATAGAAAGAACATAACGATCAAGGTCGTCCCACAAATGCTCAATTGGGTTCAAGATTTTTAAATTTGGGGACCTGCGTAGTACTTGGAAGTCTTGGTCATGTTCTTCCAACCATTTCTAGCCGTGTGATATGTCACATTGTCTTGCTGGAAGATCCCATCCGTCCCAGGGAAGACGATCAGCATGTAGGGGTGGACATGATCTGCAAGGATAGATTCATACCCAAATTGGTGGAGAGTGCCTTCCACATGGACGAGTGGTCCAGAGAATGCCACAAAAAGCTTCTCCAGACCATAACGCTGCCCCCACCAGCTTGTGTTTTTCCAGCAATGGTTGCACGGTGTTTATTCTCTGATGTTCCTCACCTGACACGCCAACGTCCATCTGTTCCATGAAGCAGAAAACGTGACTCATCAGAGAAGACAACCCTTTGCTGCTCAGTGGAGGTCCAATTCCGATACTGACGCATAAATTGAAGCCTTTTCTGCCAATGGAACTTGGTTTGCAGAGGTGCAGTGACTATCTATTTCGGAGTCCTATACGAAGTAGGGTTGACTGAACTCTTGTGTTAGACACATGTCTGGTAGCCCCTGGTTCGTTTTGGAGGTAAGATGCTCCACTGTATTGTGTTGGTCCACCTTCGCACATCTTCGTAGCCGACATTCACCTCTTACATCAATTAGCACGTGGTGCTCCGCAGTTTCCACGTCACTTATTCACAATGGTGCCATTTGTCCGCTCACAATACAGTTTCACCACAGCAGCACGAGAACAGTACACACTGTGCAGTGTCAGAAATGCTGCCACTCTCGGCCACAAAGCTAATAATGATCCCCGTTTTTACAACTCTGATAAATCGCCCCTTTTACCCATGATAGCAGCAAGGGTTATGTGTGAAGACAGCCTAGCATACACCTTATATATCCACCGAGCCAGCTCAGCACACCTTATATACTCACCGAGCCAGCTCAGCACACCTTATATACCCACCGGGCCAGCTCAGCACACATGACTTCTTTGATGAGCTACACACAGCCTGTGTCGAAAGAAGGAAGTGGTCAGAATAATGGGACTTGACAGCAGGGGCGAAGCTAAAGGATCATGGGCCCTGGTGCAAGAGTTCAGCTTGGGCCCCCCTTCCTTCAGTGCCTTATGTATAAATTCTTGACATTACCCCTTTCCCTCCAGCCAGAGGTGTAACTTGAACAGCATGCACTTTCTATAATACTGGTGTCTTCCTATGTGGCACAAGGGTCTTTGGGCCCCTCATGCTCCTGGGCCTGATAGCGACTGCTACCTCTGCACACCCCATAGCTACGCCCCTTGCTTGACGGTGTATATACTGCCATAGAGTGTATATCAGACATCAGAACAGACTATGGATAAAGCAGAAGGTTTACCACAACTTTACACCTCTGCAGAGTCCTCTGTAGTGCTACTGCCCCCAACAACCTTTGAGCCCTGATTCTTTTGCAACCTATTTCTAAAGTAATGTTCCCTAGCGTGAAACGCGTTCCCCATGTATTAGGAGATGTGACATTTTTATACCCAAGTAGACTGTCTTCTGAAAAATGAATCAGTTACTGAAACTAACCAGGCTATAAAAATAATCTAATTGTGATATATTCATTAATCTTTAGCTGCCGGAGTCCCAGCTATGAATCCCTTCTGGCTTTTAATTAATAGCAGCCTCGCCCTTTATCTGGAGCACTTGGCATAAATTAAGAGGGAACCCCACTCCTAATCTAATCTAGTCACCCACCGAGCCTCTGACATACCAAGTGCAGCTTCTAGATGTCAGAGGAATGGTGCGTGAAATTTTATTTTCTCTGCTCATCGACTTTCTGAAGATCATTGTCTCCCTAGAGTGTGTCTTCACCTCTTTCCAAAAAAGTATTTCCTATATGCAAATAGTGCGCCGCATATTGTTTGGCATATGAGTTTTCCACCCTAGTCCTCAGCGGCAGCATGCTGAGTTCTGGAATATTGCACCCGCTGAATAATTATGTGCCGAAGCTAAGAGAGATCTAGTATTATGTGCACTTTGCTTGACAGACGGATACATTTCCAAGAGGAAACGACCAAAATGTAGTACTGTTCTGATAATCTGGCACCCAGTAGTGTAAAAATCCAGATGGCTTGACATTTGTAAAGGTCGGCATAAGCCTAAAGACCCAGTCAGAAGAATAATATAATGTTCATTCCTCACCACATTTCACTTTGATGAAAGTTTTCAGTATGGAATCCAAATTTCATTTGTCAGAAGTCATCATTCTACTGATTCAGAATTTGTCCCGAATTTTCCAAAAGTAGAGAGAGAGAGAAAGACCCACATGTAATACTTCTCTGAATGAGACGTGCAATCCAGTTCTCCTTCCAAAAGGACAAGAAAACCGAGTGTCTCACACCGGCTTAAGAAACATTTGAGAGGTCTTGGCTTACATGTCTCACTCAGAGAAGTATAATATTGGGACATTCAGTATTCTTGTCCATTTGGAAGGAGAACTGGCTTGCACTTGTCATTCACAGAAGTGTAATACTGGGACATCCAGTACCCTTGTCCTTTTGCAAGGAGAACTAGCTTGCACGTCTCACTCAGAGAAGTGTAATAGTGGGACATTCAGTACTCTTGTCCTTTTGGAAGGAGAACTGGCTTGCATGTCTCACTCAGAGAAGTGTAATACTGGGACATTCAGTACTCTTGTCCTTTTGGGAGGATAACTGGCTTGCACGTCTCACCTGGACAAGTGTAATGCTAGGACATTCAGTACTCTTGTCCTTTTGGAAGGATAACTGGCTTGCACGACTCACCTAGACAAGTGTAATGCTAGGGCATTCAGTACTCTTGTACTATTGGAAGGAGAACTGGCTTGCATGCCTCACTCAGAAAAGTGTAATATTAGGACATTCAGTACTCTTGTCCTTTTTTAAGGAGAACTGACTTGCATGTCTTACTTGGAGAAGTGTAATACTGGGAAATTCAGTACTCTTGTCCTTTTTGGCAGGAAAACTGGCTTACATGCTTCACTCAGAGAAGTGTAATACTGGGACATTCAATACTCTTGTCCTTTTTGGCAGGAGAACGGGCTTGCACGTGTCACCCGGAGAAGTGTAATACTGGGACATTCAGTACTCTTGTGCTTTTTGGCAGGAGAACTAGTTTGCATGTGTCACGCGGAGAAGTGTAATACTGGGACATTCAGTACTCTTGTCCTTTTTGGCAGGAGAACTAGTTTGCATGTGTCACCCGGAGAAGTGTAATACTGGAACATTCAGTACTCTTGTCCTTTTTGGCAGGAGAACTGGTTTGCATGTGTCACCCGGAGAAGTGTAATACTGGGACATTCAGTACTCTTGTCATTTTGGAAGGAGAGCTGGCTTGCGTGTCCCACTCAGAGAAGTGTAATACAGGCACATTAGGTACTCTTGTCCTTTTTGGAAGGAGAACTGGCTTAAATGTCTCACTGAGAGTAGTACTATGTGTGGGTCTCTAACTCTCATCTTCTAGGACTCAATTGAATTGGAAATATTGAATTGGAAATTTGCTAATCTCTTAATCTCCTTTTTTCTCATTTCAAGCAACCCCTTGAAGTCTATATTTGACCTCTGTAGACCTATTATTGCAACAAGCCTGTTACTGATAGGGTCTTGGTGGACTTTTTATCCTTGTGGTCAGTTTGGATGAAGCAGTGTGGGTCATTAGCTTTCACTTATGTTACACTGGAAGACTTCCAGAAGATAATGCACACAAACGGTCATAGTTTTTCCAATTAAATGCTCCTCCACTAAACAGATAATGCGTGGAGTAGAAGAAGCGAGTATTAGCATGGTTCTTAGTGAAGCATGCAATGAGTCTTCAAATGTGTTGAAGGAAAAGTTAACAATGTCTGTATTTATGTCCACACATAGGAAAATATGTATAATATATACTTAATCATGCATCATGTGGTGGCGAATGGAACCAGAGCTGAATATTGTAAAGATGTGCGATAACTAGAGGCTTGTAATGAGCAGAGATTATACAGGCATCTCCCCAGCTTTCTGTAGCATTTACATATCTGCTTCCAAATATCCTACAAGGCAGCAGCTGAACTCTCTGGAGGGCCCCAGAGCCAGGGTGGGGGTGGGCACCCCCACCCCCTGCAAAGGTGGCACATGGCACAGTGCGCTAAGTGCACCATATACAAGTAGACAACGTACAGTATCTCAACCAGCCTATGCGTCCATATTAAAGACTTGGGACTTGACAGGGATATTGATTACCTAACCTCAGGATATCAGTTTGTTGGAGGTCTTGCACTCACACCTGCAATGATCACCTGTTCTGAGCAGCTGATGGCGATGAAAACTACAATGGATGTAGCTGTAAGCAGAAGGTGCTGTTCACTTTCTAGTGGCCGAGCCAGGGTACTGCAGGTCAGCTTCAATTCAAGTGAATAGGAGCTAACCAGCAATACAGGAGTGCCAGGAACTTCACAATGGACGGAGCCTTGCATGCACTGTATACTGTAGTTTTCGGTGTCAATGACTGCCCGAAACAGCTGATGAGTGGGGGTATCTGATCTGATATTGATGACCTATCCCGAGCATACTGCACAGTTTATTAATATAGACGCCTCGGATGGCTTAGATGACCTCTACGTAACAGAGGCAGGCCAGTCATTATCCTCTTTCCACTGCGGGAGCCCCCATCATCAATCATCTTGCTGCTGCCTGACTCTGTGTAAGAATGTGTCCCTGGTTCACTGTTGCCTGAGAGAGTCCTGGTCCAAGGCAAGAGATAATGAGCAGGATGCAAACCGGGTCTCCAGGACAGAACCGTCTCAGAAACAGGCTAGGCAGCGGACTACTACTGAAAATAAGTGTGTGTTGCAGCAGTTTTAGGGATTGACAAATAGAGGTCAGGTAATATTTTCATGTAGCTTGTACAGTGGGCCCCCAAAATAATTTTACTGGTGGGACCCTTTGTATCTCAGTCTGACACTCTTTGTATCTCAGTCTTACATGGCCCGAGGAGCAGCTGCTTATTGGAAAGGAAGTGTTCCTTCCTTACAACTGGCTGCTCATTCAGTGGAGGTGAAGCTCCTCATTTATATTCAGTGATCTCCTCCACAATATGAGAATGAATGATCACTACTGCGATCGCTCTTCCCATACAGCTGCATTGTTTCTAGGCAGTAGATCGCTGTTTAGATGGCATGATATGCTGTCCAGAAACGATAATTTACCTGCCCACTTGAACGACTGCTTCACCCTATGAACGAGCGTTTCGTTTGTCAATCAATTGATCGGCTGCACCTTTAGGCGGGTAGATTATCGGGAACGAACGTTCATAGGAATGTTCATCCTCGATAATCTGCCCGAAAATTAGGCTGTGTAAACCCACCATTAGTGGTCACTAGTGTTGAGCGAATCGAAGTATCTAAAGTGGACTTCGATCCGAATTTCCGGGACAATTCAATTTGCCTTAAATGGCAAAAAATAAATACTCACCTCATCCGTTTTAGTGCGAAGAGGCTGCTGTGGCTATCTTGATTGAAGATCCTGCGCGAAATCTCATGTGCGGTGACGTATGACGTCCCCACACCGGCCAGCGTGATGACAACATCATGCACCATGCAAGATTTCACACAGGATTTTCAATCATGATTTCTGCAGGGGCCTCTTCGAACTCAAACGGATGAGGTAAGTATGAACGCAGCATCTGAGGGGTTCACTGAAGGGGGGGGTGGCTCAATCGCCGCTCTTCATCATTGCGGCCGCTACTTACAAATAAATGCGCTTCGTGATGAGTTAATTCAGTCACAAAGTAAATTTCTTTGTGAAATTCTGCTGAAGCAGCTGAATCTAAGTTTTCATACGGTAACTTCGCTCATCTCTAGTGGTCATCAGGGTTCAGAGAAGATACTGTTTGGCTCCTAACTCTAGTACTTAACCCTGTTGGGAAAAATAAATAAAACCAGACCTTTTGGAACTATATATGCAAATATGCAACATCTAAAAGAGAATCTGTCACCAGAGGGGGAAAAAAATGTCTACTACTACAGCGAAGGCTGGAGAGCTCAGAAGACACTGATTCTGAAAATGTCATAAAAAAAAAATATCTGTCTACTTGCTTGCATTCCCAGACAGCAAGTGAGCAAAGGGTCTGTGCCCAGAGCACACAGTAGTCCTCCCCTATATGGCAGAGCTCAGGAGTCCTTGGTATACTGCAGCACACAGTGCACTGAACCTTTGCCGGCATCAATAAAAATTACATATTCAGAATCTCTGCTTTCTGAGCTGTCCAGACATCTATGGTATCGACAGAAAATGAATGATCTTCTGTTTACATCAGGTTTGCGTGTTTTATTTATTTTATAAAAAAATGATTTTTTTACGATTTTCCATGTCATATTTTATTTTATTTTTTTAAATGCTTAAATCCTCTAGTTTTCACACTGACTACTGGGACTCGCAATTGACTGATGACTGTTATGCGTCATACACACGGCGGGTGATTGGCCGTCCCGTGCATTGAGGACTGGATGCACGGGCAAAATCCGTGCGGATTCCACAAACGTTTTCAGACCCATGCAACTTGAATGGGTCCATAGTCCATCCACACCACATAAAAGTAGTGCATGCGGAGGTACAGACATAAACCCCACGAAAGCACTCCATGGGGCTTCCATGGGGTTCCGTAGCTCTGTTCCACACTGACCTTCCGGATTGTGGACACATTCAAGTGATGAGAGGTGCACACGGCAGGTGCCCGCATATTGCGGACCCACTGTTTGCGGACAGCAAAACGGGCATGGCCGGGCAACGAGGCCTAATTCTGTTAAAAATCTCTTCTCAGCAGTGACCTTTGTACAGAGCATGTCCACTACACTTTACTATAGAAATCAGTGTGGCGTCTGTCAAACATCTCTGAACTGCTGTAAAGCCACAAACACACGACTGTACGTATTATGGTGTTCGTAACTTGCACCGTCCGCTTTACATCCACATTTTTTGCGGACCCATTGACTTCAGTGGGTCTATGGTCTGCATTTTGTGGCCAAGAAGGAGACACGTTCTATGTTTTGGGGGAATGGACATACGAATGCGGCAAGCACACAGATCCTCCGATCACTGTAGTTTCAGCTGAGGAGTTGTGATCTGAATTATCCGTGTTCTTACACAAGGCTTGGGCTGAAAGCCTGTAAAACTACTTCATCTTTGCATTTATTTTTTTAAGTCAGTGCCATATAAAGATTTCTTGTGCAGATGAGATTATAATTGAACTTGAATCGATTTAATTTGGAAGAAAATGCACAGTTTTGATTGTAAGTATTGCTTTATGATGATGCTTTGCTTTTAACTTTAATTATCCTTAAATTATTTACAGTATACAGTATAATTATAATTTCTGCTATTGATCAAGGTTTATTTAGGCGCATGTATACGGGATGCATAGTTTATCATTTTGCTGTTGTTGCATGCAAATTTATAGACACAGATAGAGAGCTGTAGAATGTATATTGCATCATCCCTACATCACATTGTTATGGCACTCACACTGGTGTACCTTCCAAAGCTTCAGGAACACACAAAGTCTAGAATGGTCACTGGGCACTGATTAAGTAGCATCTTTGTAATCCTCCTGGCCAGACCTGCAAAGGGAAAGAATACTTACCTACTCTCTGCTGCTGGGTCTCGGTTCCTTCGCACCTGTAACATAATGTGAATTCAAAAGATTTGAGAATGAATAAGCTAAGTGAAGGCTAAGTGAATAAATATTTACTAAGTGTGATTAAATATAAGATAACCCAGACAAATCACATACAGAATAATAAAATTTTTATAAACATCACTAGCCTAAATATGGGGTAGGGATCCGGTCGATTATGCTATAAAACAATGCTGTCTACCACATTATAACACATGACCGACACCCGAGGGTGTACAAGAGATAGGACAAATCAATACATACATCCTACCTAGGATGAAGTTCCAGGTGGAATCCCAATTAATTGTTAGTGTAGAACACAGTTATTCCCATCAGCCCCTTCTCCAGTGTGCATCACACATGTCTCTGAGATGACTCAGGAATGTGTTCTTATCAGCACAATGGGGGATGGGTACTATCTGTAACCCACTTCATTACAAGGAAAACTTGTAAACTATTACACCGAGTATTAAACATAATATAAAAGAGGACAAAATTAAAGGGGACAGAACCAATCAGTACTTAAAAATACCCTTACAATATAGCTCCCCCACTCAGGTCCCAACATCCACTTTGACACCACTGCAGCCAGTAATTGGCTGCAATGGTGACCTCCCCCATCTTGCATTGTATGACCAGTTGACCTGACACAAGTGGAGCAGGTCACTTTTTTGGCCATAGCTTGGCTACAGTGGTGTCAAAGCGGTTGTTAACAGTGTGGGGACCTGAGCAAGGCAGCAGAGGAAGGGCAATTAAGGAGCTGAGACATAGCAGTAGGAAACAGGTAAGTATGCTTCCCTTTTGCACGGCTGACCAGCATTGGGGTTTGCCAAGACCCCCCAAGAGGTGGTCAACCTCTTTAAAGCATCCCATTTGGACAACTCCTGTTTATATATCACGGCAACTGATTTTCCATTACTTGCCTCTTGTTGAGACCTGTGTGCATCATGTCAGCGTATGCGAGTGAAGTATTAGATAAAAGAGCCTGTGTTGCTAACAGGTCCCACCTCTAATTCTCAGACTGCAGGCTGTCAGGGCAGGCTGAGAGTTGTAGTTTGACAACAGCGGGAATCCCAAACGTTGCAGGTCTGCAGTGAGAAAAGGAAAGAGACTCACATGTGCCAAGAACGCATCTACAGCCTTGATTCTTCACCTCCGGTCCTGCATTTACTTACAGTTGCTTGTTTCATGTTATTATTCATTAATTATGTCTATAAAGGATTTACATATTTCCCAGTTTATTTTTACAAGTTTTGCAGAAAGTAGCTCCTTTGGATAACGCACTGCATGGATGCTTCTCCATAGAGGATCTGTAGTGTTAGCAGCTAATGGGAGCACGTGGTTAACACCTAAATTGTACATTGCGCCTCCAATTCCTGGGGCGGCAGTACTAACTTTGAAGTGTCAGAAGGAAATGAGTTCCATAAAGCATCGATGCACACGTTAAGAATAGCTTTACCTCCAGAAATCTTATTTCCGCTGCATTATACATTCCTTTCAGCCAATCTAGACCTCAAGCTGCTTCAAATGCCTGCATATGTCTAATCATCAGGCACCGCGCTAATTAACAGTGTTTGTTGTATCATCCGGTGATGTTTGGATGTTTATTAACCCGCCCACCTATTCGGAGAAGACCCAAGAGACAACATACTTCTGTCTAACCAAATTCGAAAAAGAACATTGGTAGAGAAAGTTTGACTTGACTAATAACGGTTTGGAGGGCCATAAAATATCCGAGTTCACACTCCCCCATCTGAATGTATACTTACCTGATTAAAGAAGCTGATCTGTGGCCTCTCCCGGATCCTCATCAGCTCAGTGACGGATTATTGTCAGGGCTAATCCACTTCGATATTAGCTCCTGCATCTGCGGTGAACACAACATGAAATGCCATAAGCTAGACACTGAAGGGATCATGGTCTGTTCTAGCTGGTCGCTTCTTTTCGTTGGATACCAGATTAGTAGGACTTCACTGGTGTAGGAAACAGAAACCCCTCTTAGATGCAAGCCCAAGACTTCATCAGTGCCGCCATTATGTCTTAGAAGTTGCATTTTTACCTATGGTACACCCTTCGATTAGTATAGATATGCCATAATGTGCAGCGACCAGATGGGGGAGAAGAGGACAGAAGTGGTGGATGGTGTCCGCACTCACAATGGTGGTCATCCTGCTCCCATGCTCCTCTGGGGAACATCCTGGTAGGAAGGTTGGGTGCCCTTGACTGTTATGTTCGGGTGTGGGAGAGAAACACCACAGTGTACATAGGAGAGAAAGGGATGAGGCAATAAGGCCTGGAAACTAGGGAAAGGAGATGGACACCTCCTAGTAAAACCCTAATCAAAGTCCTGACTAACTACCAGTATGAACAGACCCCAGAGGTAGGTGATTTCATACACAGGAATACCTAATGTCCTAACTGACCCTGGTACTAATGTCAGGACTGAGACAACTTGTTCCTCCAAAAGGAAGGACGAACAGCAGTCTCCCTCAGGCCTTAATACAAATAACAAAATAACCCAAACAAAATACAAAAGGGAAAGAAAACATTTAACTTCAAGTGGCTATGGCAGCACCAGGAACTCAGCTGAGATCCACACACCAGCTATCCACAACTCAAACAGAAGCTATAAACCGCACAACATATTGGGAGAAACAACAATAAATAGAGAAGGTTAAATGACCATAATAGCCACACCTGGAGAAAGAAGTTGTGGCAAGCACCAGAAACAACACAGACGTCATTTGATCCAAACTGAGAACATGTCAGATCAAACCACGTGTTGCCAGTCTCACTGATCTCCTGCCACCTGTCGCCAGAACGTCCCTGACATTGACATTGGTAGTAGTGAGGTGCAAGGCAGGAAGCATTTAGAAGAGCACACAGATGCGAGATGAGGTAGTCTGTACAGTTCAACAGACAACAAGTCTTTACTGAAAATTAAGTTGTTCCACACTCATCCACATGAAATTAAGCTACAGTCCTTAAAACGTTCTCTGAGGCACTTTCAAATTTAAAGTGTAACTGTCATATTTTTATTTTATTTACTAGTTTATCAGAGCTAGGCATGTATACCTGAGTTAGTTTGTCAATGATTGTCAAAAGATCTGTAATTACCTTATAATAACAGCTTTAATTAATGTCCCCTGTCCCGTTCCACTGCTCCCTTAAAAGACCATTGCTAGGGCTTGTCTGTCTCTGGCTAAGAAGACAGGAAGACAGAGGGGCGGTCCTTCACACTGCACTTAGGCTTCAGAGTGAGGAGGCGTGTCTCTCAGTAATCTAATCTGATTGGCTGGCAGGGAGCTGGCAAGTGTGTATGGGAAGTGAGGGAAAGCAGTTTTGGCTTTACAACTGGCAGAGGAGACATCTTGAGAAGGTCCTCATATTGTAAATGTTTAAGCAGCAGTAACTAAGAGAAAAATTCAAGGAAAACAATGGTGTGTGAAGAAACTAAATATTGCTTTATGCATAATGCTCCGGCAGCAGTAACATGCTAAAATAGATTTTTTGATGAAAACATGACAGTTACGCTTTAACAATGCTTAAAGGGGTTATGCCATGATTGATGTAAAATATGAAAATCAGACATCTTAGAGCACATGACAATCTCTTTCTAACAAAGCTAGAACCAGCCCTGTACCTCCCATGGAACCAGAGATGTCCATATTTATTGCTCCAATTGCTGTGCTGGACTTATATCAAGCTGGCATCTCAGAGGGTGTGTCCTTTCTCAGGGGGCATGTCTATTATCAGGGGTGTGTCCTATCTCAGAGGCATATCCTTTCTCCTACATGCAGGTCTGAATAAGCAACTTAGCTGCTCACACTTTAGGCACCAAAACTAGAGTAGAATAAACACACAGGAAAGAGCCAAACCCATGGGGTTAGGACCCCATCCTTCCTGACAACTATCTCTAGGGAAAGCGAATTAACCCCATTTTCCAGCCTTTGGGTACACGAAAACAATAAAAATAATGATTCTGTAATATAATAAAACATCTGAATTCAGTTTTAACCCTTAGCAGTGATCCACTGGGTCACTAAATGTGTTGATCTTGAGTACCTAGTTGTATTTACTGCGTGCAAAAACTCAAAGGAGATACATTTAGAGGTCATCTACCCATCACATCATCATGTCCAGCTTATTGGACTTGTGGGCTGAGTTTAGGACCAGGAGGTGTTCAGCTCCTAGATTTTTTGGCAGTGTTTTCACCGTATGGCCATGATTTCTTAAGAAACTCCCTCTCCCCCACAGACTTCTTACACAAAAAATGTTTTCCTTTAAAAAAAAAAAGGTGATGGGCAAACGTTTTAGCAAAGTAATTTTCTCTAGCAGGCCTCAGTTATGGCTGACCGACTGGAGATGGTCCCTCGGCACCTGAGCAATCTTGAGGCGACAAAGTGAAACCACGGCTAGATGTGGATTCAGTACATTTAGGTGGAGCACAGTGGTTGCTGGGATCTGTCAGTTGGTAGAAACTGTAAAAAAGGAGATTTCAGTACATCCATATTTCATCAGCGATAGTATTTATCAGGTGAGTGATAGTAGTAGGACTTTTGGACAGCCTGTACACGTTATGTTCAGTATGCAGGATGGACATATAAATATGTAGCCTCAACACTGCCCCATATGGACCTTCTTCTGGAAATATGAGCAGATTGGGACCTGTGCAGTTTTACCCTACAGGAAACAGGCCTTCTCTATATGGACAGTCATGTCAGGTCTAGAGCTCACTTCCCATATGGATTTGAGGAGTACTATCTCTCCGTACAGAGAGCACCTTAATCGGCGTGAGGAGGTTTATAGGCCATGCATGCTCCTCTGGAATTCTGGGAAAAAGGGATGCTCTTAGCATGCTGTGCCTCTGATGCCACCAGATGTAAGGCAGCTATCCTAAAGTGCCCTCTCCGTAAGGAGAAATAGTCCCCCCCCCCCATATCCTCACCTAGGCCTCTCAGCCAGTTAAGGCAGTACTCTCTGCTCTGCAATGATGAGAGGCAATCACCCTATAACAGCTGTCTGGAGATGAGTCATATCTCAAGGCCTATTTAAAGGGGAACATTGACTTATAGGATGGACGCCTTACATCTGGTGGAATCAGAGGCAGAGCTTGTTAAGAGCTCATTACCATCCCTTTTGCCCATATGGAGAAATGGTACAAACTACATACCTAGACCATGCTGGAGTAGAAGCCAGGTTGTGTGGTTCTGCCATATTGGACATGCGTGTATACCGTAATATAAAGGGGTATAAGACAGTTTGACTATATGGTACCCAAGGCTGGCCGGTTTTCTTAGTATACTTAAGCTGGCCATACACAGTATGCCAGTACTTTGGTCGGCCAAACCCGCTCATAGTTGCCAACTGTCCCGAATTTGACTGGACTATCCGTGATTTTCAGCAAATTCAGGCTGTCCTGCGCCAAAAATGGGCTGGGCTAAAGTAAACCCCACCCATAATTGGGAGTTCCCGCAAAGAGACTGGGCTTTTCCAGGGGGCAGGGCTTAGATGCCCGGATTTTACCAACTAAAACTTTGGTAAGTATGCCCACTAGGGCTGTGCCTGCCGTTCCGTTAACTACATTGTACTTGATGTTTTTTTTCCAGCATCCCTTTAAGATAAGCCTATGCCATGTACACTTCTTCTCTGTCATCCCTATTATAGAGAATGCCTGCAGAGAACATGCTCCCAGGTAATATCCTGAAATTTACCGCTCCTCGTGTCCTATCATGCTGTGAAATTACTGCACTGCTGGACATACGCTAAGTAACTTCTTAAGTTCCGGAGCCTTCTAACATGGCGTTGACCTTCTGCATGAGAAGGAGCTAGAAGTGAATAAGATTCGGATTTGACCTCCTCCATGTGGCATTCAGAGTAATTAGAAATCTTCTCTTTGCCGGGGAAAAAACTGCATCTGATTAAAAGTCAAAATCTGCATTTAAATGGTAAATTCTCCCTGCATTGAGGATACGGAGGAGCCGAGGGCTGGCAGGGCTGGGACCTTGCATTCTCCCTGCCTATTACACTTCTTAGTACTGAATTATTATGCAAATGCAATTCCATCTCTCATTAAAAAAGAGAGAGCAGCCGAGAGTAGGGACGGGAAAATAGACAAAATCGTCATCTCATAGCCTCCTCCTTATGCAACGAAGCTTCTCCAGCCTCACGCCA
Source organism: Bufo gargarizans (assembly GCF_014858855.1). NCBI lineage: Eukaryota > Metazoa > Chordata > Amphibia > Anura > Bufonidae > Bufo > Bufo gargarizans. Next base: position 50,188,714 of record NC_058085.1, on the reverse strand, counting down.
TCATGTGGACACCGGTCTCCTATGTCATTAATCTTTAATATTTATTCATTTGGACCTGGTTGGCTTCCTAAACCCTATAGGTCTATACTCAGACGGATATTCGGATCTGAGCCTATTCTCTATGTTTTTCAATTATAATTTTTTCTTTGAAATTCATACTTTAATTTTGGATACGTCTTTCAAAAGAGAGGGACGAAGCGGAACTGAGCCTTAGTGGAGGCCCGGGCATGAATGGGATTTCAGATAGGTAAGGAAAGGGTTATTTGGGGTGATAAGGAGGAGTTAGTGGAGAGCGGTAAGATGGGGTAGGTGGAGTTAGGTTAGGAGGTGGATTGTTGGTACCTTTAATAAAGGGGTTGTCCCTCGAAAAATATTCTACATTTTTCCTAAGAGCACCTGGATCTGAATATTTTTGTGATTGCATCATAGCCAGTGAGTTATTCAATAAAATGTATCTGCTGTTTGAAGTCAGCCTAGGATCAGACCCCCCCCCCCCATCAGCCTCAGATTAGACCCAATAACCCTCAGATCAAACTTTTATCAGCGTCAGATCAAAACCACATCAGCCTCAGATCAGACCCCCATCAGCCTCAGATCAGACTCCTTTGAGCCTCAGATCAGACCTCCATCAGCCTCAGATCAGACCTCCATCAGCCTCAGATCAGACCTCTATCAGCCTCAGATCCGATCCCATCAGCCTCAGATCCGATCCCATCAGCCTCAGATCAGATCCCATCATCCTCAGATCAGACCCCTTCAGCCTCAGATCAGATCCCATCAGCCTAGGATCAACCTCGCTTGCTCTGGATGGCGCTGCCACTCTGCTTCTCCGGGACTCACCGCACTCTGCAACGTTTCTTATGGCCCGCACTGCACTGTGACCTGATGTCGCACAGCGTCAGGTCCAGGCTCGGACTGGCCAACAGGGGTACAGGGGAATCCCCCGGTGGGCCCCTGAGCAATGTGGGCCCCTAGTCTCCCACCCCCTGCACAAGTGGCACATAACACATTAGATTTACTGCACTACAGACATATATTCAATGTACAGCACCTCAACCAGCCTATGTTCATATAGAAAACCTGTTGGATTATTTATTATATTTGAATGTATCCGTACGGTGGCCCCTCAAAATACATTTTACTGGTGGGCCCTAGGTACCCCAGTCCAACACTGGTCAGGTCATAGTGAGTGCCTACATGCACTACGTCCTGACGCTGTATGCTGTCAGGACACAGTGCAGAGCATTGCCCGGAAGAAGACCAGGGAGGGTGAGTAGAGCCAGCGCCCACTGCTCCCCGCACCTCCTGCATGCTAATGACCGCTTCCATAATGGAAGTGATCATTAGCATTCGGACTATAGGACACGCTGCCCTTTTCTCTCTCAGTTTTGGGGGGCGTCTTATAGTCTGAAAAATACTGTATATATCAAACTGCTCAGCTCCTCCTACTCTGTCAGATGCCGCCTTTAGCTCAGACACCTTGTTTAATATGACAGGCTAACTAATGGGTTAATGCAAGTACAGACCGTCATTTTTCCTTATCCTTATAAATGCATCAAGGCACCTCCCCCCCCCCCCCCTTTACTCCTCACCTTTAAGGAATATGCAGTCGCCTCAATGGGTTCTAGTGAAAAGATCAGCGGAGCACAAGCCGAGACATCCTTATTTACTAAGCTCGGCTGTAATGAGATGCTGGGGAGTTGTGTTTTGAGATAAGTGAACTTTAATGGTTTTCAATAGTCATTAACCAGAGTCAGCGCAATCCAGCCACAGAGACAAGGCCCGTCCTTCTGGATCATTTTTCCTTCAGCATTCAATGCTTCTTCTCCGCTTCTTCTAGCCCGACATGCTGTGCAATTATATTAACATGCAACACGCGATACTGAGAAGGAGCGTGTGTACATGCAGTTATTGGTTTTTGTTGTTTACGACAATCTTATTGAGCGGATTCCAACTAACAAGCATATGTAGAACTACATATTTTAGTGTATGTTCCGTTTTTTTAAATAGGTTTGTGGATACAAGGAGCATATTTTATAAAAATAGCATTTTATCCACAGTTCTTGAACACCAAAAGTGCTATTTTTTTTAATTTAAAGGGGTTCTGCAGTTCTATTAAACTGATGACCTATCCTCTGGATAGATCGTCAGCATCTGATCGTCGAGGGTCTGACACCTGGGACCCCCGCCGATCAGCTGTTTGAGAAGGCAGTGGCGCTCCAAGGGCGCCGTGGCCTTCTCTCGGTTTCCCTCAGGCCTAGTGACGTCACAACTAGTATTACTGGCCTGGGTGTCGCTAAGCTCTGTTCACTTCAATGAAGCTTAGCCGCGCCCAGGCCAGTGACATCACTGGGCCTGCGGTAAACAGCAAGAAGGCCGCTGATCGGCAGGGGTCCCAGGTGTCCTAACCTCGCCGATCAGATGTTAATGATCTATCCAGAGAATAGATCATCAGTTTAAACAAACTGCAGAACCCCTTGAATTGCATGAACCCGTGCATTTGGAATGATAACTATACCCTGGAGTAATAACCATGCTAAAATGAAAATGTAGCATACTTGTTAAAACGTAGGCTAAGGCCCCTTTCACACGAGTGAGTATTCCGTGCGGGTGCAATGCGTGATGCGAACGCATTGCTTTCGCACGGAATCCGGACCCATTCATTTCATGTGTACATGAGCGTTGGTTTTCACGCATGAGCGCAGGTTTTCATGCTTGAAACTCGCAGCATGTTCTATATTCTACGATTTTCACGCAACACTGGCCTCATAGAAGTGAATTGGGCTGCGTGAAAATTGCATCGCATCCGCAAGCAAGTGCGGATGCGATGCATTTTTTACTGATGGTTGCTGAGAGATGTTGTTTGTAAACATTCCGTTTTTTATCATGAGCGTGCAAAACACATTCATTTGCATTGTACCCGCACGATAAAAACTGAACAACTGAATGCAATTGCAGACAAAACTGCACAGTGCACCGTGCACCGCAGCTTCTCCACTTTCCCTACTTAGCCAGGCCCCCTTCCTTTGACTGACACAGCCAGGCATTGTACCTTTGATCGGCCCTTTAATCCCTCACATTAGCGTACATTCTGTAGTTAGCACATGTGCAGTACATCTCCATTGGGTTTCCCTGCTAGATCATCATCATCCTAGTGCCAGGCAAGAAGACAATTAGGATGCCTGGCCCTATCAGTCAAGGGAAGGGGGTGTGACTAAGTAAGGAAAGTGGAGGAGCTGCGGTGCACCCAGGGTCTAGGGCACAACGTTCCGTGCACTGAAGCCCTACTTAGCATATTAATTTAAAATAAGCAAAACAGATTTGGATGATAAAGGTATAATTTTAATCAGTAGAATCAACAGGACCTGGTTATTAATAGGGTTGATTCTGGTCATTTTAAGAGCTTCTCCATCTAAATTAGTTTTGTGTTTTTTTTCTTCCAAAAATCTGATTAGTAAGACAGAAAGTTATAGAGAAGGGTATGGCTTCTTTACAGCGATGCATTTATCTGCCCCTAACTGTCCTGCTGTGAGCTTAAATGGGTATTCCCATCAAAGACAATGGAGTCATATCGCTAGGATATGCCTCCATTGTCTGAAAGGTGCTGGTCCCACCTCTAGGACCCACACCTACGCCGAGAACAGAGTGATAGGAGTGATGGCTGGAGGACCCCGGGTTTCCCGGGATCCGGCCATCGCCAAGCGGGGTTCCCATACATGTGAATAGGAGAGCACCACGCTTGGATGGCCACTACAACCATCGATTTCTATGGGGCTGACGGAAATAGCCAAGCCAGCGCTCGGCTATGTTCGGTGGCCCCATAGAAATGAATGGACGGCGGCTGCGTGGTGCGCCCCCCCCCCCCTTCCCCGCTCCATAGGTGGGACCTGCACCTACCAGACAATGGGGGCATATCCTAGCGATATGCTCCCCATGTCTAAGATAGGAATACCCTTTTAAGACCCCATGTTAAATGCCCTGGTTGTAGTTAGACTGCCAGCGTGCTATTCTTCTTTGCGCTATTAATCAGATTATTCTAAAAATACATTTAGTTATAAGATGTCTTTTAAGCCTTGCAGAACTGAAGAAAACCTATTATTTGAAACCCTTTCCATCTTATCTGTTTTAGAACATTAGGTTCTATTTGATTTGCCTTTTTATATTCATTGGATGCCCCACTCTTGGCTTACTCTCTTTTTTATTCATGACTTTATTTTTTTGTCCTTTTTTCCTCTTAGATTTTTTTTTTTATCTAGGGCTGTAAAGTTTTGACACTGCATTAAAAGGAAATCAACCTCTTTTCTAGGCTGCCATCTCGCCCGTATTTTATCACTGAAAATTAGACTTTGTTCCAATAAGACATTAGAAGCAGCGGTCGCAGCTTTATTCTATTAGAGGAATTGTGGCTTCTGTCCAATGTGGCGACGCTTCCTGGTAGATAAATCCCATCTCTGAGGAATTCTCCAAACTGTACAGTCAGGATCTCTACCACCACATACTAGGAAACGGAATGGCAAACCATGTTCATGCTCATGAAGGACATGACTGATGTTCTGAGAATGTGACAGCCGCCTGGACCTCACTGTCAGGGCGTTGATTTAAGGTCATTTCCAGTCACCGTTGATATTAAGTTCTTTCCCGAAATGTATTTTTACAAAAATATGATTTAGCCCTACTTCGAGCAACCACAAAACGCAGATCTGCAAAGTACAGATGAAGTCCGTGTGACATCTGTGTTGCATCAGTTTTTTTTCTTTTTTTGTGGACCCAGGTTCACATTTTGAGGCCAAGTAGAGGACATGTTCTTAAAGTACACAGATGATCAGCGCGCTTTCTGCATCCATATGTCCATTCTGAAAAAATAGAACATTTTCTATTCTTGGCTGCAAAATGTGGACCATGGACCCATCAGGGTCTGCAAAAAAACTAACAAAAATGGAGGCAAGACTGACATCATCCATATTTTGAAGATTCTCTTTTTGCGAACCACAAAATACGTAGTATAAAGCTCTCTAATGTGACCATTTCTCAGGTGCCCTAACAGGGCATGTAGAGGATTTTGTTTTGGGCCTGCTTTCTATAAGGCAATGTGGGTCGGCCATGCCCGTGTTGCGGACTGCATACTGCAGATTTGCGAAACACAGGCACCGGCCCTGTGGACTCTGCATCGTTGTGCAGACCCATTTACTTCAATAGGTCCACAATTCTCGAGATGAGACAAAAAATAGCACATATCCTATCTTTTGCGGCTCGGAGGCACGGACCCAGAGGCACAATGAAACACACGGAAAACCTTTAAATGGGCACGATCGTGTGAATGCAGCCTTAGCAAGAGTGGTCAATGTCAGCAGCTCCTTTGCTGGTTGGACCGCCCAATGATTGTATATTATGTGCGACCATGACCACCTCTAAGATGTTGTGGTCACAATATTTAGGAGATGTTAGTAAAACTTACGAGAAATCGTATAGAAAGGACATTGTAGAATAGAATCCGATTTTTCAGCCCAAAGACTGCACTGTCACTACTGCCATATCCTAATGACATTTCCTCTTCTGACTTCTGTCATATTCAGTATGCTATAGGAATGTTGTACGCGTCCATATGTTCATTCCACATCGAAGCCTACGTAACGGGTTTTTGAGGAGTGTCAACCTTGTGTGTGGAAATTGATGTGAGTGCTTATTTAGATGCACACAACCTGTCGCAGTTACTATGCCAACACTAAGCTTGACAGCAATCAGGACAGGAAGTGTTGTAATGAGGACATGGCAACGTCACGATACATCAGCCCATATGGTATAAACATAGTACAAGTCATGAAGATCACAATGTTGAATTGTCATGTTGCATCAGTGGGGTCCTTCAACCTAGCGGTACTGCAGCACAAGTCGAAAAAAAAACACTACAGAAGAATTTTTAGGTCACAGCCTGGTCACAAGTTGCAGCCTTCACAGACCGCTATGCAAGTTGACCCCTCTGTGATTATTATTTTTTTTACAGCAATTCACAGCTTAAAAATAGTCGCTCAAAAGCAAATTACAGAAGTATTGTTTATGTTGCAACTGGTCTGAGACTTGCTGTTGTCACATCTAGAGGTTCTACACCTAAGTAGGTTTCTGCTCCGTAGGGCTGCTGGTGCCACAAACCCCATTGGAGTGGAGCAGAGGATGGTAATGGAGGTGGTTCTAGCTGTAACTGTCAATCAAAGTGACAATCCTCACACCGGTGCTCCCTAGGGCCAGGGCAAGAGGAGGCACCCTGATGTTGGGGCTCTTGTTTGATAGTAGTGCAGTACCCCAGTAAAGGAGGTATCTGCAAAATGTTATATTATTTCAAGTCACCTAGCATGACTTGGTATGGTTGGCAGGGACACTTAATCACCCTGTTCCTCCCCTCTTGGCAGGAGTGGGCTGGTCCTGCTTCCTGTCTGGGGGAGAGAAAGTGAGGGAGGAAAGAAGTCCATGTGCTCATACTCCTTAGGCCTCAGAATATGGAGACTAACAGATTACTATTACTATTTGTTCTGCAGCATGAAAGAGAGAAAGAAGGAAAGACAAGAACTTAGAATCTGCATGGCTAAAGCATAGGAGTCAGCAAGGTAACCTGCAACTGCAGCTATACAGACTTTTCTGCTTGTGAGGGACTGCAATTTAGACACTTAGCACACTTAACCACATCCTAGCCAGGCATGCCTCTAAAGACCTATATTTTAGTGGAGGTTACAGCCACAATTAGCAGATTACAGTTGCAGGAGTCAGTAACCAGGTCAGCTGTAGAAAGTGAAGGTCTCCCTACTAAAGTGCAGAATGGGAAGTGGCCAAAGTTAGTGTGGCTGGAACATTATCTTGCTGATAAATGCCCCCACCATTAGGGGGCACCGTAACCATAAAGGTGTGTCTTGGTCTGCAGCAATGTTTACTTAGGTGGAACAAGTCACATCTACATGATTCCAGGACCCAAGATTTTTAGCAGAACATGGCTACCTCTGCCGCCATGTCTTGTTTACATAGTGCATCCTAGTGCCATCCATTTATACTTCCTGAAGTAAACAACGTACATGCACCTGGCCATCCACAGAAAATGTGGCTTATCACAGCAGGCCACCTTCTCTCCTGCTCCATGCTGTAGTTCTGATGCACATTGTAGGTGCTTTGGCTGTTGGATAGGGGTCAGCATGGGACTTTTGACTGGTCCGCAGCTACCTGTACATAGCCCTATACACAACAAGCTGCAATGTCCTCTTTGTCCTGACACCTTTCTATCATAGCAAGCAGTAACTTTTTCAGCCATTTGCTCTACACTAGCTCTTCCGTGGGATTTGACTAGACGGGCTAGCCTTTGCTTCCATGTGCATTAACAAGCCGTGGTTGCCCATGATCTAGGTGTCCATTCTTGAACCCCTTTCTGTAGATACTTACCACTGCTTATTGGGAACACGCCTCAACAAGACTAGCCATTTTGGAATTTTGGACATATTCCGACCATGACGTCTACACATCAAAATTTTTGTCAAAGTCGTTCAGATCCACGTGGCCATTTTTCCTTCTTCCAACACAGTGTCATGAAGAATATCCCACTGGCATTGTCTGGAGACAATCAATGTTATTCACTTCACTTGTCAGTAGTTTTAATGTTATGTCTAATCAATATATATATATATATATATATATATATTTTAATACCAGCACACGACTTTTAACATTCCCATTTGCTTTTCCTGGATAAGTCTCAGCATGTAGATCGTTTCTCGACACCTGTTCTGGGCAAGAAATCAATCCGTTGGATTAAGCCCGCTACTCGGAGGACTCATGATTTGAACTGATGAGAACTGACATTGACCGCCTTCAAGTCGCTTTTGGCCACATTTCCATGGCATCACGATCCGGCCCTGACCTGTAAGGAGACCCTGGAGGGACCTCAAGATGGCTGTGTTCTTCAGCCTAAATGTTCTTGATGTCATTTTATCCAGTGATGTGTACAGACACAAATTACAGTTTACAGCACCCTTGTGATCTGAAAACATCCACGGGGGTCTCCCCCTTTCCTTCATGTTGTACGGGAGAGGCATCCTAAGAGTCTACTGCCGGCGCGCAGCATGCCACTGATCAAACGAGTCATTTAATTAATTATAACAGCCACAAAACAACATTTCTGCGCGCTTGTTATTCCTAATTAAAGCGCTCCTTTTGATTTGCATCTCGCTGCCTCCTTGCTCCCTTCTCACTTTCTGGATAGATCCGCCTGACACCCTCACACAAAGATACCTATTAATATCTTGTTTATTTTCTTGCAAATTTTCTTTTGCAAGACAGGTACCCGCCCCCCTTTTCTTCTGCAAGACGCAGGATAGGGATTAGATTCAAGTCCAGTCGAGAAGCACGATCTGCTCTGTACATGAGGTCTTGACACAAGGTTAGGAGAGGTTGGGGAGGTTGAGTAGCCAGCGGAAGTCTCCATTGCTCCTCTCGCTATCAGGGTAGAAGCTTCCATTGCTGTGCAGAGTATGTTCTTTGATATTATCCTGTAGGCAAACTCCTCGTCATGCTGCTCCCTGTCGAGACAAATACATATATTATTTAGTGCTTTTAAAAACGTAGCTTATTGCGGTTGTCAAAGATCTTTTTGTGGAGTGTAAGGTGATGTACACAGTGGTACATTCATAGCCCCTTATGCATCGTGTAGCTGCTTGAGGGTGGCTTAAAGGAACTTTCAATGTGGACTCTCACATATAAATAAGTAAAAAAAAAAGAAGTAAAATCAGTATGAAAAAATGCTATACACTGCTTTGCTTAAAGAAACACTCCAGGAAAAAACAATACACGGTGGTATGCCTAGTACAGAGCCTAATGGGGCGGCACAGAACACGGGGACTCTTCCTTTGGTGTCCTTTGAACCCATGACCTGCATGGCCCCCTCAGGCCCGACATAAGGCATAATACAGTCTAACAGTTTTGCCTGAAATGTTTTTAAAGGGGGTTCTGGGATTTTGATAGACCATTAAAGGGGTTTTTCGAGATATTTTAACTGATGACCTATCCTTGGGATAGGTCATCAGTATCTGATGGGTGGGGGTCTGACACTCGGGACCCCTGCCGATCAACTGTTTTAGAAGGCACTGGCACCCACAGTAATGGCGTGGCTTTCTCATAGCTTACACTAGGCCCAGTGATGTCATGGTCATCGGTCACATGGCCGAGGTGCAGCTCAGCCCCATAAAAGTGAATAGGGCTGAGCTGCAATACTAAGCACAGCCACTATACAATGTACGGCGCTGCGTGTGGGCGCTATTGTAAGCACCGGTGCCTTCTCAAACAGCTGATCGGCGGGGTTCCTGGGATGACCTATTCAGAGGATAGGTAATCCGAATTAAAATATCTCGGAAAACCTCTTTAAAATCAGGTCATTGGGGGTCCTACTCCTGGCACCCCGTCCCCCACTGGATTAGATGATCAAAGAGGCCAGTCTACGGTCCCGTACCCTTCATGGTTTACCAGGCACAGCTGACAGACATTTTAAGGCACTATGCCTGGTTTTGTAGATCAGTCTCATTCACTTGAGAACGGCAGTGACCAAGCCCAGGCTTTGTGGCCCCTTCATTTGATAAAATCTGTGTTATTTAAGCCCCACCTATTTTTGGATCGGGGCAGTCTGAATTTGCTGGGACTGTCTCTGAAAATCGGGGACAGTCCCGCCAAATTCGGGACATTTAGGATCTTTGCAAAATGGAAGCCATGATGCAATGACAAATCCATGTCATGGTGGACACCAACTATGCCTGATGGACACAACATTGTCTTAGAATGGGGTTTGTTTGGTCTCGCCAAGCAAAAAATAGTGCCAAATGTGACGAAATCTGTGACAGAGGTCCCTAACACAGATGTGAACACAGCCTAAACAAGAAGCATGGGTCTCCTAGTATCTGGGTACCCGTGACTGTACTGGGGAGGGGGTAGTGTTGGGTTAAGACTTTCAGATTTTCTGAGGAATTAGGGGCAAATTTATTAAAATTGTTGTAAGGGAAAACTGGCTTAGTTGCCCATAGCAACCAATCAGATTCCACCTTTCATTTTTCAGAGCTCATTTGGAAAATGAAAGGTGGAATCTGATTAGCTACTATGGACAATAGGCCAGTTTTCCCTTACACCAGGTTTGATAAATGTCACCCTATGTCTGAAGTCATATTATAGTCCAGCTACTGTGAATGGTCGACACCTCAGCTCCCCAACTGTTCATTATGGAGCTTTTCCATAGACGAAGCGCTCGCTTGCTGCTGTTAAAAGCACATATGCCAGCCAGGGGCACAGGATGTTTTTACTAGCACTGAATTAACACCAGCCTCGATACATCTGCCATGTAGTCACTCCAGAGAACATTCTGCACAGAGAAAAACTTGAAATGCATAATTTTTCAACCATTTACGGGTTTTATACTTTTTTGCTTTCTGCAAATGCACACAGCAGACTGAGACACGAGGAAAGAGCCCACTGTTTTGGGATGATTGAAACGCTGGAACCTGCGGTGACCTCGCACGCAGGAGCTCTCACAATCTTGCAGCGCGCTCTTATTGGCATACGATTTCGACATGGTTTGACGTGAAGCGAACCAATTCCCATGGAAAGGTCCTAAATATTCTGCAACAGCACATTTGTGCCCGAGACGTTTCCACAGAGAATTAACCGCATATTTCTGAATTTTTGCTATGGGCAGGAGTCGGCGAATTCTGCGATGCAGTCAGTTCAAAGTCTGGGTTTTCTGCTATCCTAAGGTCTCCATTGGATGTGGAGAAAACCGAGTGGAAATCCCTAGAGGTGCTGAATATTTCCTGCCATACTGGTCTCCATTACCTTTGTGGTCTGCCTCATTGCTTGTCTTTGATGTAAGAGGTTGGCCCACCTCATTGCGTATCGATAGCATATGCCACCAATGTCATATAGGTGCAGGTGCCACCTCTGGGACCCACACCTATCTCAAGAATTGCAATGCGCCACCCCTCCAGGGCTAATCGTGTTCCAGGTTTTAGGAATGCAGAGTGGTGAGGCAGCCTTATTAGTTTGGTGTGTGTCACGGTGCTCCTACCTGGATACCGCCACTCCCGAGGCTTAGGCTCTATAGCAAAAAAAGGGAAGAGTGATAGTTGGTGGAGTAAGAGTCCAGACTTGGTAAAAGTTCAACAGTTTTACTTGAGTAAACTTGCATCCAGATAATATTTGATCTTTCTCTGGCTCCAGCAGGTTTTGGGGTAAACTGGCAGGTCAGCTCAGACACTTTGCTTTCCCTTTCTCTGCTGTGCTAAACTCTAGCTTCAGTGTAGTTACTGGACTTTATGACGGTTCTGTGACCTTTGAGTGGGGTGCCTTTGGCTCTTGACCCCCTTGAAATACACTGTCGGGGTGCCTTGCCAGCTGCTTCCCCTGGAAAACTCACTGCGCCATGTCTAGTCGGCCATTTTCGGCACTCCAATAGAAGTGAATAAAGGCTGGGCACACTTGCACCCTGGGTCCCATTCTACAGATAGTTGTGGATCCCAGAGATGGGAACTGCACCTATCTGACATTGTGATATGCCACCGATATGTGAGCGGTATTGTTGATTGAGCACCAAAGTGCTCGTGTGCTCTGGCCGAACACATCGGTATGCTCGTGTGCTCTACCAAGCACCTGAGCACAATGGAAGTCAATAGGAGAACCCCAGGCACCCGCTGCTCGGAAGAGAAGATGGTGTCTGGTTCTCAAAAAAAAGGTTAGAAATTGATGGAAACTCCTTCAAAATGGTTTGGAAACACCATTAAGAGGATAACTGGATGCGTCTTGGACTCCTATTATCTATGACATACAATAGACAACCACAAAAAGGCTATATGCCAAAAGCCATGTGCAAGCCATCAATCTATCCATGGGACAGATAACAGGCTGAGTCAGCATACCTTACAATGGCAGCCTTGTGCACTATGAGACATTCCAAACCAGATCTCATTTGACTGAGAACCAGTAAGCTTCTAAGTGGCTTCACATCTGTTGGATGGCTTGGGTAGACCTGTGCACCTAGATCAATATCATTAGGGTGACAAAAAGTTTTCTGATTGTCCTAACATAATATTCAATAACCTTTCTATACAGTTTTGTCATGTAAAAACTCATTTGCATAAACATGGGCATATGGGAAAGACATGCAAATGAGCAGAATCTGCCTTGTTTTTCAGCTGAAAAACCATTTGCATGGAAAATTTGCGATCTACACTACTCATGAACAGCGCCATCTATTAGTTTCATAGTCTTATGACAAGACTATTAGTGTAGACTTTTGCATGGAAAATTTGCGATTAGGATATTCGCAATCTACACTACTCATGAATAGTGATGAGCGGCAGGAGCTATATTCGAATTCTCAATATTTCATGAATATTTTGTAGAATATTCGACATATATTCACAAATTTTGAGAATTCGAGATTAAGCCAGACCTGCTAAAATGTGAAGTTGCACGTAGTGCAATCAAATATTCTAATCACTGCCGATTAGCGCAATGGCGAATATTTATCTGCATATTAAGCTATTCGAATGTTCTGCTGTGCTAACCATTTTCTCCAGTCTCAGGAAACCTATACCAGCTTGAAAAATGTAGCCAAAGTGACCCACGCCTGTATTTGGCGTTACGAATTAGCATTACGCGATTTTTATATTGCCGATTAATCACATTCAGTAGTCATGAACAGCGCCATCTATTGGATTCATAGTCTTATGACAAGAATAATAGTCTTGTCATAAGACTATGAAACCAATAGATGGCGCTGTCCATGAGTAGTGCAGATCGCAAATTTTCCATGCAAATGGTTTATCAGCTGAAAAACAAGGCAGATTCTGCTCATTTGTATGTCTTTCCCATATGCCCATGTTTATGCAAATTACATGACAAAACTGTATAGAAAGGTTATTGAATATTGTGTTAGGGCAATCAGAAAACTTTTTGTCACCCTAATGATATTGATCTAGGTGCGCAGGTCCACCCAAGCCACCCAACAGATCTGAAGTAACTTTGAGGCTTACTGGCTCTCAGTCAGATGAGAGCTGGTTTGGAATATCTCATAGTGCACAAGGCTGCCATTGTAAGGTATGCTGACTGTCATCTACCTCATGGATAGATTGATGACTCGAACATACCTGGCTTTTGGCATATAGCCTTTGTGTGGTTATCAATTGTATGTCGTAGATAATAGGAGTCCAAGACGCATCCAGCCATCCTCTTAATGCTGGTTCCAAACCATTTTGATGGGGTTTCCATCAATTTCTAACCTTTTATTGTGAACCAGACACCCTCTCTTCTTCAGAGCAGGTTGTGCCTGGTTTGATGTTCGGGTCTCACATTGACTTTCAATGTATTAAATTGTACTCGAGCACCCGCAGTATTCGGCCGAGCACTCCGATGTGCCGAGCATAGCGATGCTCGAGCCGAACTGCAGTTCGGCCGAGCATGCTCGCTCAACACTAGTGAGCGGTTATAGTGCTACCAAGCCATACTACTATAGTATAAGATAACCTAAAGCACACTGCACATACAAATATTCAGGGTATTACAAAATATATCTTTATTAGAATTTAAAAAAATACATAGTAAAAAATATGTAAAATGGCACTGACAAACAAAAACCACAAGAAGGTGCCGAAATCAGCTGTAAGTATGCATAAGACAAATGAAGAAGCAAGGGGATAAGTGCATAACAGTAATCTACCTGCCATGTGGCGCACCCCACCCACCCAAAAAAAAGGAAAAAAGATATAAACTATACACGAGCGACCCAGGTGGTCGGTCACACACACATGTCACCAGCCATAAGTTCTGTTATAAAGGGAAAGAGCTACGACAGAAAGGACATGCCCCCCTGAGAAAGGAACTGGCCACTGAGCTGCCAGGCTGAAATAAATCTAACAGATCAAAGTAATGAATGTGGAGATCTCTGGATCCATGTGAGGTACAGGGCTGGGTCTAGCTTTGTTAGAAAGGTATTTTCATGTACTATAGGAGGTCTAATTTTTTACATCAATCATGTGATAACCCTTTTAACGACTGCTGTTTTCTTCACCATATGTGCTGCAAGTAACTTATTTGGACTGAGATGGACACACATGCTCAGTTCTATCCTTCAGCTGCCTCCTGAGCTGTGATAGGGAGAGAGCTGCAGCAGAAAGGACACGTCCCCTGAACTGCCAGCTTGATATAAATCTTACAGAGCAAGGTGAGCAATGAATGAGGAGATTGTTAGAAACAGATTGACTGATTGATTTTCATTTTTTACATTAACCCCTTTAATTTATCTAATGATACCATCAAGACATTGGCGGGTTTGTCCCAAAATTATGGGCTGTAGGTATGGGTTGGCGGTATATATAGAATGGCAGCATACATGGCCATAGGCCCATAGAAATCAATGGTGATATCACAGCTCTATAGGCCGCTATAGTATGTTCCTGCAGTTCAGTGTTGTCCTTTGCTCACTTTTCTTCAAACTTTTTTGTCTCTTTACTTTGTCATTAAAAGGATGCTTCATAAAAAAAAAATCCCTGTTTTTGCAGATAAGTGGCTAGATAGTTGGATGCGTGGGTGCGCGTGTGTAAAACGCATTTTAGCTCTCACATCACATAGTCTTTGCATCATGGTAATGAGAATGTATGGAAAATGCTGAATACACTTCTCGCTGCACATTCGGCATGGCAAAAATAAAAGCACCGCTCTAGGGATTAATAAAGTATTATGATTTTTTTCCGCAGATTGCATAAGCGCTGTACAAGTGTGATTTATACCTTACAGCGTAACAAAATTTTAATTAAAAGAGGAGGGGTTGGCAACCTTTAATGTTTGACTTTTTTTTTTCTTTCCCCCGAAACTGTTTTGCTGTGCACGGAGTCCAAGAAGTGAAGGTATCCCGGTAATTTTGTTTTTTCTGTCTCAGCTCCTTAGCTTTATTACGGTGGTTCCCCAGGGGTAGTCCTTTGCTTTCCACTGTGGGAGGTGGAAAATGTGAAATGGCGCCACCCAGTGGAGACTGGGAATTCTTTTCAGACGCAAGTCCCACCCATGAAGAGTCAAATCTTCTAAACCTTTCTAAAAACAATACTTATAAGCCACACTACCTCTTCGGGGGCAGATACCGTACAGATAGGAGAGGGGCCCCCCATGCAAGACCGGTTTATGAGCTACGTGCTCTCAAGCCACTCATTATAGAGCACGTCGTAATGTCTACCAATCCCTGAGAATGAAATGGATTAGCTTAGTACATTGCATACACTGTAATAAGTGACAAAAAGCAGCTTTTAAGGTGACAGCGGGCCCCCCACTTTCTGAACCCCGGTAGCGTCTAGTTACCTAAGAAACCTTCAACACATGTCTCCCGGCCCAAATTCATGGCAGTTGTCCGTTTTGCGGACAAGAATCTGCTTTGCCAAAATTCACAAAGAAATTTGATTTGTTACTAATTGCTTTGTCATGATTCACATTCCATTGTATGGCAATGGCAGAGACTGATGATCGCGCGGGCCCCCCCATCATTGAACCCCTTAGATGCCATGTTCAATGCTGATCGCGGCATCTAACAGCCACATTTAGGTATTTCTGGGGTTAATCAGGGGTTAAAAAACAAAAAATACACACCTCATCCATTTGCTCTGGGAGAGGCCGTCGCTGCTATCTTGATTGAAGAAAACGCGCCAAATCTTATGCGCGCTGATGTGATGACATCACTACGTGCGTTTTCTCCAATCAAGATGTCCATGATGGCCTCTCTACGAGCAAATGGATGAGGTATATATTTTTAGTTTTTTTTACCTCCATTTCAGGAAAAATTAAAGCTTGAGAGAATTCTGCTTCATGATAAATCTAATTTTTCCTGAAATTCGGATCGACGTCTAGATCGTTAACTTCGATTCAACACTACTCTCCAGTATGGCTCCTCTCTGACATTGAGAAGCCCTCACCCTAGTCCTCTGAGGCCTTCTCATGCATCTTAGGGCTCATGCAAATGACCACAAAAAATACAGATGACGTCCATGTGCTGTCCGTATTTTGCTAAACAGAACAGATGGCCCCTAATAGAACAGTACTATCCTTGTCCATAATGCGGACAATAATAGGACATGATAAAAAAAATTGCGGAACAGACATACGGAAATGGAATGCACATGCAGTAGCTTCTGTTTTTTTTGTTTTTTGTTGTTGACCCATTGAAATGAATGGTTCCACATATGGACCGCAAAGAAAAATGGAATGGACATGGAAAGAATATACGTTTGTGTGCATGAGGCCTTATTCAGTCTAAAACATGGATCCATATTGTGAATATTAATGAGGGGAACATCAGGAGTATAAACTCAAAATGGCAGGGTACAATATGATGTTCTTACGTCCAAGCTGGGAACACCAAATGGGATGAAGCATTAGATGGTCGGAAAAGCTGTTCCTCTCCGGCCCTGCTGCGCTCGGGGATGCAGAATGGCTTCATTAGGCAGAACTCCTGTTTTTTTTTTCTACCTAATTAAAGTCGGTCTTTGATTTCCATGGTAGAAATCCCTACTAGTTTGCATAATGTGGGTCCTGTGATGACTTCCCATTACCCATTGGTTGCCGCTGTCTATACGCCAAGTGGGCCCACTTCAAGGGTAGGAATTTAATCACGACATAGCGGGACGGCAAAAATTAAACTGCACTTATAAGTCTATCGAGGGAAATCCGGGCCTGAAATATTATGGCATATGAGAGCAATCAGCTTCCAAGATGAGATCATCGTTGTGATTCTCTTGCTTTTGCCAAGAACAGATCTGTCCCCATATGGCCGAACACCAGTCTTCACTTTAGGCGGCAGCACTAATGTGGAATTCTTTGCGTCGCTGCCAGGTTGTAACTACCGCGGATGTTTACGACAGCGCCTGCTGTATTAACCCAAGGGCGGTCACGTAGCCCTATCTCGTTCTCTTGTATATATGTGTATGTTCTCTGATCTTGGTAAAATCCAAAATCTGAGAAAAAAAAAAAGTTATATTCTCTGACAGCAGCATGTGTTCTCCTGTCTTTGACTCTCCGGCTGTTCCAGAAGTATAACTCCCAGCATGCTCTGACAGCCAGCTGTAGCTTTGAACCAGCTGATCTAACAAACGCAAGATTTGCCACCAACACGAATGGCCACCAGGGTTTCTCTTCGGTCCGAATTCCAGGATAAATTCCATTCGCCGCAAAGCCGAATTTCCTCGCGCTTCGCAGTAGCGAATCATTTTAACTTGAAATAGTGCAAAAAAACTAAAAACTAAATCATAATTACCTGATCCATTTGCTTGTGATGGGACAGCCGCCGCCATCTTGCTTGAAGATGTCATCCGAAATCCCGTGCGCAGTGACGTATGATGTCACTACGCCACCCCGCGTGATGACGTCATCTTGAGTTCTTTACAACGTGTTATGTATATCAAATGCCGCGATCATGTATGAACGCGCCATCTGAGGGGTAAAATGACTGGAGGGCGATGTAATCGCTGCTTTGTCATTGTACCCACTACTTACAAAAAACAACACCCCCTCTAATCTGTTGTATGAAGAGGCCGCACTCTGTCAGCACTTAGGCCAGTGATATCACGTTCATCGGTCACATGGCCAGGGGTGGGCAACCTGCCGCACTCCAGCTGTTGTGAAACTACAACTCCCAGCATAGTTACTTGCTCTGCTCTTCTCAGAACTCTCATAGAAATAAATGGAGAATGCTGGGAATTGTAGTTTCACAACAGCTGGAGTGCCGCAGGTTGCCCACCCCTGGCCCTAGGCACATCTCAGTCCCATTCAAGTGAATGGGACTGAGCTGCAATACCGAGCACAGCCACTATCTAATGGACAGCGCTGTTCTTAGTAAGCTGTGAGGTGGTTGCGACACTAAACAGAGCTTCGGGGAGGACCGTGACTTTATCAAACAACTAATCATAGGGGGTGCTGGGAGTTGGACCCCTATCAATCGCATATTGATCACTTTTCCTGAGGCCATCAATATGAAAATCCCAGAATACCATTAGGTATTAGACAATAGTATAATGTGTATGAATGGTAGGTAGGTAAAAGGAACGCGGCACTCACCAGGATCTGATGAAGTATCGACCCTTTATTGCTTAGACATAGCAAAGGATGTGCAGGCTGGGGAGCGGAATGGCCCTGTGGTGTGGATCGGCGGTGACGGCCGTTTCGCGCAATGTGTATGGCATGCTTACTCCAAGCTGATTTTTCTTGCCATCCCATTTAATAATGGAGTATGAGTAATTTATATGGGGGTAATTTTACATTACAGGTTTTATTTCTTTTTTTATACATCCTAAAGTCCTATTTGCTTTTGCCGCTACTGCTTGACATAGAGTACAGAGAAGAATACAGAGAAGAATCAAGGTTTCCATTCCTAGCCAAAGCCATGACAGATCCCGACAAACCCTGAGCTCTCTGCATTATAATGTGGTTCCTATGGGTTTTATGTTGTGCTTTATGTCCTGTAAGAAGAGCTGCACAATATATGAGGCATCTTGGAGCAGCCTGGAAGTCCTTGGTCCAGTGAATTTTGACAGATCTGAGGATCGTCCATGGGAGCCATTACACGTGTGTGGATAGTTATGTGTAATAACACAGCCATTTACACAGATAATGATGATTGATTTTTGGAATTTTACAGAGTAAATCCTTCGAGAATAAAATCAATGAGGAGATTACATAGCCTGGAATTATGTCTGTTTTTGCTTTGTAATCACTGTGATGAAAATGCTCTTAAAGTGAACTTGGCGCTACTTAGATCTAATATTGACTATGAGCCTCTTGAGAACATTGTAGGCAGTGATGGCCAGTTTGCAGTGTTCACCAGCGAACACATGCGGGCTGCCATCTTTAGTAAGGTAGACTTGCAGTAAGCCGGATTGGAATAATGCACAGTTAAGAGTTTTTGTTTGTGATGCCAATTGCAGCGTGCGCAGGGTATAGTCTCAGGGCCCTTTAAGGTGTTGCAACTCATGTACCAGGTTAGGAATGCCAGAGTGGTGTAATGTGTGGTAGTAGGTATAGTGTCAACGGTGTCTCCTACCTTGGTACGGCTGGACTCCTGGATCCTGGCTCACTTCCAATAAAATGAGTGTGTTGCTAGTAGGAGTAATTGAGGAACTTGGTAGTAATGAATGAGATCCAGACTTGGAATATAATTCAACTTGTCTTTACTGGAGGCAACATCAATCCACATGAGATACAGCAATAGTCTTGGGTCCCAGCAGGTATTGGCAATATGTGGCAGGGATTACTATCTCTTCTGCTTCTATCATATCCCTGGAGAATATGGCTGGAATCTATATCTTCTGCTCTGTCTATCTTCTGCTGTGTACGGGACTGACTAGCTGAGGAGGAATTTGGCTTCTCCTGGTCTCTGGATGGTACTCACAGTTGTGCTCACAGGGAATGGTTCTTCTTGGAGTTCTGGAGGTGGCTGCTTGCTTGTCACCAGTTGAGGCTGAAGGCTCAGACTGGGAATGATGATCTTTGGTCTCAGCCGAGACAAGATCCTGGGTTGGGATCCCTATTTCTGGGAGCTCCTACCAGCACAGCCTTCCCCTAGCCGGGGTGGCTGGCACACACACTGAACTTCCTTCCCCACCCATGAGGCCGGATGTGGGTGAGCCCACTCTGCTCAAAGAGGGGGGAGTTAACTGGAATGTACTATTCCAGTCTAAATATGCTAAACTGTCACTAAGGCCCTGCTAAAAATTGCTGCCACCTGCTGGTGTACATTGAAATTACAGCAAAGTACATATAACATGCTTAGAATATGCACATTTGTGAGAAAGTGATGTTAAATTACACAGGATGACAATGCAGAGACACTTAACAGGTTGTAGCGGGGTAAAAGAGTTTCGTAACATAACTCTAGGATGTTACAGACTCACCCGTCCAGCGATGCACAGGTAAGCCACGAGCCGGTCTGAAATCAAATGCGGTCACCGGGAGCAGGCAGTTCTGAGGACAGCCCGATGAAGGCCCCCGGCGGCTGTTCTCGGAACTGCCTGCTCCCGGTGACCGCATTTGATTTCAGACCGGCACAGGTATGGGCTTACCTACGCATCGCCGGACGGGTGAGTCTACCTTACTAAAGATGGCAGCCCGCATGTGTTCGCTGGCGAACACTGAGAACTGACCATCACTGATTGTAGGCCCTAAGGCCTCTTTCACACGAGTGAAGCACTATTAGCACTATTTTGCAAGCAAGTTTTGTCTGCGATTGCATTCAGTTGTTCAGTTTTTTCCGCGCGGGTGCAAAGCTTTTTGATGCGTTTTTCGCACATGTGATAAAAAACTGAAGGTTTACAAACAACATCTCTTAGCAACCATCAGTGAAAAACTGAATTTTCTCACTGAATCCCCATTCACTTCTATGGGGCCAGGGCTGCGTGAAAAACGCAGAATATAGAACATGCTGCGTTTTTCACGCAACGTAGAACTGATGCATGAAAAAAAAGCTCATGTACACAGATACATTGAAATGAATGGGTCAGGATTCAGTGCGGGTGCTATGCGTTCGCGTCACGCATTGCACCTGCGCGGAAAACTCACTTGTTTGAAAGGGGCCTAACTGTACCCCTTGTATGAATCTCCAGGTGGTAAATTGAGTACTGCACTCTGCACGTTATGAAGACCAACGCCTGGTTTACATCACTGTTTCGTTTTGCTTCAAGTACAGGAAGAAAAAAGAAGAAAAAAAAAGTCCTAATTAATTTCAAGTCATTGACATAAAAAATGTGCAAACTGGAGACTTTAAAGCGTACATGAGTTTAAAAAAAAAGTTTGCATAATGATTGTGCTTCTTTGTAGAATTATAATTGCAGAAGGAACAGTTGTTTTTTGGACTTCTCTAATGTCTTCCTCAGCCATATTATTCCCTGTTTCAGCTGCACAGCTAGATGCATTTCTCTCACAAGCGGAGATGTCTCCCTCCAATGGAATCTTCCTGTACTGTACTGCAGTGACCCCACTTCTTTTACTTCCCACTATATTTATTTTCTTCTAGGGAGCTCAGAAAGTTGACAAGGAGGGGGAGACCCACATGCACGCACTCAGGAGCTTCTCTGCTCTTCAGACTCTGTGTAGAGGCAGGGAGCTGTCTCTTCACGAACTCCATTCCTACAGAGATCCATCTGAACAACTTATCATCTGTATTCAGGATCATAATCCCTGACAAGAAGATCAGAGAGGAGAGGACAAGTAGATCAGAGAGGAGGACTGTTTTGTTTTCCGTTCTTCTGAGCCATCAGAAGAACAGAAAAAAATGGATCCTGTATTTTAAGCATCCATTATGCTGTGTTATGCACCTTTTGAATCCGTTTTAGCCATTTTCATCCAAGATCCGTTATTTTAAATGGAAAAAAGTCCTCCACTCTGTCTACAAAAACGGATCTCAGAAGGAAATGGCTAAACGGATGCTTAAAATACAGGATCCATTTTTATTTTTTGTTGTTTTCTGTTCTTCTGTCTAAGAGACAATTAAAGGGTTTTTACCGGGACTTAGGCTAGGGCTCCATGACAACATGTGTACAACTACACTGCAACATGTGTTGTGCAACATTTTTTATAATGATAGTCTATGGTGTCGCACTGCGACTTGCGACCTACTGCTACTGCGACAGTCGCAGAAACATCCATCATGGTTAAAAATTATCACGCGACTTTTGTGCGACAAGAAGTCGCATGACAACTGTCACCGTGTAGCCCTAGCCTAAGATATTGCTGACCAGTCCATAGGATAGGTCATAATTGTTAAACTGGTGGAGTCCAACAACCGGGTAACATTCGGCTGTTATCCGCAAACGCAGTTCAAGGAAATAAACAGTGTATGGAAATGGAACACCACAGCTCCGTACAGTGTGTAGTACTGCAGATCAGCTCCCATTCAGGTAATAGTGATGGCCTATCCTGTGGGTAGGTCACCAATATCTTAATTATGGAAAAAAAACTTTAAGGTGGCCTTACACATTAGGCAAACATATTCCGAACCTTCCAGTTTCAGGATCCGACCACTCATCTAATGTGTATGAGGAGGTTCAGATTCTCCCCCAGCAGCAGATGTCAGGGGAAATTTCAACATGCATGATAGTTTTGTGTTCAAGAGCTTAGGCTTATTCCCTGCTCCCTATTTAGAACACATGCATGCTCTGCAAAGCATGCATGTGTATCAGGAGGGGGGTTGCGGTCCTCCTCTCTGATCTACTTGTCAGGGATTATGATCCAAAATACAGATGATAAGTTCTTCAGATGGATCTCTGTAGGAATGGAGTTCGTGAAGAGACAGCTCCCTGCCTCTACTACATATTCTGAAGAGTAGAGAAGCTCCTGTGTGCGTGCATATGTTTCCCCCCTCCTTGTCAACTTGCTGAGCTCCCTAGAAGAAAAGAAATATAGTGGGAAGTGGAGTCACTGCAGTACAGTACAGGAAGATTCCATTAAAGGGAGACATCTCTGCTTGTGAGAGAAATGCATCTAGCTGTGCAGCTGAAATGGGGAATAATATGGCTGAGGAAGACATTAGAGAAGTCCAAAAAAGAACTGTTCCTTCACAGTTATAATTCTACAATAAGGCACAGTCATTATGCAAACTTTTTTCTAAAACTCATATACGCTTTAAAGTCTCCAGTATGCAAATTTTTTATGTCAATGACTTTATTTAGGACTTTTTTTCTTCTTTTTCCTTCCTGTATTTGAAGCATACCACATCTGTCACCGGGGAGGTAACACCGTACAGAAACTGTTCAAGAATCTGGAGGGTGAGAGGAGAATTTTTGTTAAATCACTGTTCTCTACAGTGTGCTAAATCAGTCACAATCCACTTCCCTAGCTCTGAGCAGCATTTCTGCAAGTAACACTTTCGACTTTCTCAGAACAAATATTTCAGCAGCGGAACAGGTTTAATGCGGCTTGGGGCACTAGCCGACTCCATTTTATGGCCGAGAAATGTCAAGTTTTTTCATTCGTTCATTCATTACCGTGTTTTTTTTTTTTTTTTATCCAACCTGATTCTAGCGAGCTGCGGCCAATGCTGGAGTGCAGCATTGTTTATCTTGTAACCGGATTTGCGCTGGCCTAAAGTGCTAGATGGAAACAGTACTTTATGTTTAAGCTGTGCTGTCACGGCCCTAGAACGCTCGGAGGAGCATTAGGTGGCAAGATATAGGGAGCAGTTATTGAAGTAGTTAGAGGGTGAGTTACACAGCGCAGTAATAAGGATAGATTATGGCAGTCCTATAGGATCGGGCTGGGAGGTAGCACAAAGGAGAACGTTACTTATTACTGAGCTTCGTTTTATGGGGATTTGTAAGAGCAGATCAGGTATTACAGGAGATTGTTGAATTTAATACGGAAGTCTGTCCAGGGTTTTATGGACAATCCATAGTGATAATAATAATATGATGTGGAAATCATCGCTAATGCGTTTTCTGATGTCAATTTGAAGAGAAGCATGTCAATATCAAAGGGGTTTACTAGAACAATGCAGGCTTATTAATGGGTAAACGTCATAGTTATCTTCTGACAACCTATCAAAAGAGATGTTACTACTAGTTCCCCAAAACAAAGTCCATGGTGCACTGTTGTCTCCTTTGTGTGAAGGATATCTTCATCTAGTACTGAGATGCATTACTGAGGAGTCAGGAGCATTACTGAGAAGTCCAGAGCGTTACTGAGGAGTCCGGAGCATTACTGAGAAGTCCGGAGCGTTACTGAGGAGTCTGGGGCATTACTGAGGAGTCCAAAGCATTACTGAGGAGTCTAGAGCATTATTGAGGAGTCTAGAACATTACTGAGGAGTCAGGAGCATTACTGAGAAGTCTGGAGCATTACTGAGGAGTCTGGAGTATTACTGAGAAGTCCAGAACATTACGGAGGCGTCAAGTGCATTACCGTGGAGTCCAGAGGATTACTGAGGAGTCCAGAGGATTACTGAGGAGTCCAGAGGATTACTGAGGAGTCCAGAGGATTACTAAAGAGTCCAGAGCATTACTGAGGAGTCAGGAACATTACTGGGGAGTCAGGAGCATTACTGGGGAGTCAGGAGCATTACTGGGGAGTCAGGAGCATTACTGGGGAGTCAGGAGCATTACTGGGGAGTCAGGAGCATTACTGGGGAGTCAGGAGCATTACTGGGGAGTCAGGAGCATTACTGAGGAGTCAGGAGCATTACTGAGGAGTCAGGAGCATTACTGAGGAGTCAGGAGCATTACTGAGGAGTCAGGAGCATTACTGAGTAGTCAGGTGTATTATTGAGGAGTCAGGGGCATTACTGAGGAGTCAGGGGCATTCCTGGGTGCCACAGACCCGTTGTTTTGCTATCTTATAGCCAATTTTTGCACAACTGTGTGACTTTTTGCCATCTTACATTTGTCACATTTTAAAAGTGACCAGAAAAGTTTAGCTGGAGGGGCATCACCTCAAGGGACCGGCGGATTTTCATAACTGGCATAGATTTCATTTTGTCACATAATTTTGCCATATCTTACTCCAGCATACTTCAAATTAGGGATTTGTATATACGATTGCCTTTTAGTAGAGGTATACATTATGCCTCCAGTGCCAAGTAAAATAGGAATTTACACATAGCTCTCGTAATGGTCACGGCCAGGGCCGGCCTTTGGGGTGGGCGGGCTGTGCGGCCGCACAGGGCGCCATAGCAACAGGGGCGCCGGCGGCCGACAGCCCGCAGTGTAATGGCGGCGGCGACTGGGCACAGGGAGATGAGCGCTCATCTCCAGTCATCTGTATCGCCGTCCTCAGGACAGCGATACAGATGCCTGTGCTGCGGTAGGGGAGGGAGAGGCGTGTCCCTTCCTCTGATAGGCTGCAGGCACTAGGCCGGCCGCCTATCAGAGGCCGGCGCAGGCGGCGCGATGACGTCATCGCGCCGCCTGAGCCATACAGCATGGGACACAGGCCAGAAGAGGCCTGCATCGCATCACTGACATGGAGGTAAGTATGTGTTTTTTTTTATTATTTTTATTATGTACAATACTATTACTGGCAAAGGGGGGGGGGGCTGTTATTACTGGCAAAGGGGGGGGGGCTGTTATTACTGGCAAAGGGGGGGCTATTACTGGCAAAGGGGGGGGCTATTACTGGCAAAGGGGGGGCTGTTATTACTGGCAAAGGGGGGGCTGTTATTACTGGCAAAGGGGGGGGGGCTGTTATTACTGGCAAAGGGGGGGGGCTGTTATTACTGGCAAAGGGGGGGCTGTTATTACTGGCAAAGCGGGGGCTGTTATTACTGGCAAAGGGGGGGCTGTTATTACTGGCACAGGGGGACTGTTATTACTGGGGGCTGCTATTACTGGCACAGGGGGGCTGCTATTACTGGCATAGGGGGCTATTATTACTGGCACGGGGGGGCTGTTAATACTGGCACATGATTGGGGGCACTATAGGGGCATCTACTGAGGCCACAACGATGGGGTATTTTATATGGGCTCTCTGTACAGTACAATTTTATACTGGGACACATGGTGGGTACTAGGGGGAAGGGGGGAGAGGAGTACTATGGGGTCATCTACGGGGGGCACTAAGGGGTATTTTATACTTGCAAATTATGGGGGACACTGAGGGCATCTACTGGGGCATTTTATACTGGTACATTATGGGGGTACTAGGAGGAAGGAGGGTGTGGAGCACTATGGGGTCATTTACTAGGGGAACTATATAGGGGTATTTTATACTGGCACATTATGGGGGCACTATGAGGACATTAACTCAAATGGGGGCATTACAAGGGGGTATTTTTTGCACTGTCACATTATAAGGAGAATTATTACTACTGGGGGGGGGCATTATGGTGGGCTTTATTACTCCCCCATGGTATGACCCCCTAGTAGCAGCACCAGCCTCTCCCTGCTCTGCCACCCCTCTGCCCCTTCTCCAAATACCTATTATGAAATCTTTCTCATTAGGATAAAACACCTCATCAGCTCCGCCGAGCCCCCGGCCAAAGTGTGGAAGTGGCGTCCGAGATCCCCAAGGGCCAAGCCAAGTAACTGTAAGTTTTCATGTGAAATATGTTTGTTATACACATATAGCATACACTGTGCCACACAATATTTTTTTTTTTTTTTTTGAGGGGGGGGGGGGGGGGGGGGGCGCCACAAGGTTAGCTCGCACAGGGCGCCTGAACACCTAAGGCCGGCCCTGGTCACGGCGACCCATGTGCGCCCCCTATTGGCTGTTATACAGTATAGCTATGATTCTACAACTCTGAATCAGCACAAAGACATATCCAGATCTGCGCTGCTCAGAGAGAAAGATCTCTTTACCATGCACATATGAATAATAGATGACCACTGACCACATACTGACATTCAACAGCCAGCCTCGTGTGCAAGCCTCACAATGCTAATACACCGGCTGCAGCTACTTCTTCAGTCAAAGTTCTGCCTTCCTGAGCCACATTGTCACCGAGCGTCCCATAACCACGCGCTGTCTGCCGCTGTCATAAACAATATGGCCGCAGATGTGAAATGTGTAAGGGTCGTACAGCTTACTAATAATATTATTGATCCTGGTGAGAACAGGAGCTAAAAGTAATAGGATTGTATTATTCAAGGGGTTGTTTTATGTTCCTGGGAACGTCAGGTGCTCAGGAGGAGAAAAATAAAGTAATTTCTAGGGCTATAAATCATTTTATCATTGATCTGGCTAATGGAGGAAGAGTTTTTTTTTTAAGTCGATCGGTATTCTGATAGGATGTAAACCTTGTCCTGGTAAGTAGCAATGCTGAAGGAGCATTTCCCCCTACAGTAAAAGAATTATTACTAATATGTGTATTTTATTAATGCATCCTCTACAGATTTTTAAGTTATTTTTATTTCTTCTGACAGTGCAGGATAACAAGCTATTTATATTCCGTTACAGCAGTGGTTGTGCTCTATCTTCTTGGGCGTCCTAAAAGGGTAGGAGAAATTGAGTATGAAATTAATAGGTGGTGTCAAACTGGCCTCCTTTGGGGGGGGGGGGGGGGTGTAGTGGTTTGGAAATTCCTTACACCCCTCCTATGAAGACCTGCAAAGGGAAGCATACTCATCTGGGTCCCAGCTTCTCCACTCCCCAACCTCAACTGCTTTGATCAGCTCCCCGCTGTTAACATCCAGTTGGATGCTGCTGCAGCCAATATCTGACTGCAGCAGTGACCTGCCCCCCTTGCATCACATGACCAATTGACATGAGACAAAGGGAGCATGTTGCTGTGGCAGCTAGCAGTTGGCCGCAGCGGTGACAAACCTAATGTTAACAGACGGGGAGATAAGCTAAGCAGTCGGGACCCAGACCCAGTGCCAGGAAGAAGTTAAGTATGTTTCGGTTTGCAGGACTGCCCAGGAGGGCAGCGGCCCCTTGGTTGAGCAGTCATAAAAAAGAGTGTGTGTGTAATCTGTGGAGGTAGTGCTCTTCTCAGGCTCTTGGACATTATAGGCCTTGCCTGGGTGTAAAGGTCTCTGGCCCTCAATCCTACTATTATTGTGGTAGCTTGCAACTGCTTTTTTGAGTGTCTACACTCCATTGTGGGATAGACGTTTTTGCGAGGAGTGACACATGTCAGCTCAATTGGGACATATAGTACCATTAATGACCAATTCCTAAATTGATTATCTGCCCCTTTTTTAACTGCATGGTACCAGCTCTACCCTACTCACCTCTACTCTACCTCGGATAAGGAACCCCTGCACTGTAGCTAGTAGCAGTGTAGTGAGTTGGACCAGTCACTTGGCCTCCATGGTACCTCCATGGTGACTCTCTTGGAACCTCTTCTGATGTGGTACCCAAAAAATACTAGGTACTATCTAAAACTTTGTCCTACTAGAGAAATGGAAGAATAAGATAGCGTAGGGTAGAATCAAGTTGGTTCCATGCAATGGAAAAGTGGTAAAAGGGTCTGTCCGAGATTTTGATACTGATGGCCTATCCTCAGATTAGGTCATCGCTATCAGATCAGCGGGGCACCCCTGCCGATAAGCTGTTTGAAGAGGCCACTGCGCTTCCAAGGCCAATGATGTCACGTTCTTCAGTCATGTGGCCTAGGTGCAGCTCAATCCCTTTTAAGTGTATGAGAACATTCATTCTTATTGATAGGAGTGGGAAAAATGCAGAAGTCACAAGAAAGGTATGGTTTGTGGACCGAAGTACAGATACAGTGGTGTGCATGAAATGTAAAAAAAACTCAACGGAGAAGAACAAGTAAATTAAACTTGGTTCATGGGATGTTCCCTTCAAGTGCCCATTGCTACAATTTCAAAGTTAGAAGTCAAGCATAAAAGGTGGCAACCTTAATAAAACCCATTAAGAGGGGTCATATGCTGAATGTCCTCCACCCTGCCGTGACTACATGGTTAGTAATGAGACCATAAACCCGGATAATGATGTTATTAAGCAAACCACTATCACCTTAAAGAAAACAATTGTATCCAGAGTCTCCTGCAGCATATTCCATAGCACGAAGGGACAGGAAGGCTCTCAAGACAGATTAGGGCTATGAGCCCTGCTCCCATCCGCCAGCGTGTGGCTCAATCTATCATATGAAGCTGTCATGTTCACCCAACAAGCGCTGATCTATTAACGTCTCCAGAGCATCTTATTAAGCGGGAGCAATTGATGAAGATGGTCCGTGTGCCACTCAGCCCCTTCACACGTCAAATTCCAAATCACTCCTGAAATGTAATTAACGAGCCAAAGAGGCCATCTAATAGCACATCCGACAGAAGAGAAACACAGGCGGCTATGTCTCAGGTAGACATCTTGGCTTTTATTGCAGGAGCCGTGCTGGGAGTAGAGGACAATAATTAGGGTGAATGGGGTTACAGTCTAAGACCAACAGCGGTAGGGCAGCAATATGATGATTTATCTGTGCTTTACGATGTAAGGATGTATTTGTCGGTAGTTCTAGAAGGCAGAAGGTCGATTACAGCTCTATCAATGATGAGGCCTTTGGAAAAGTATTAACAAACCTCTACATAGTCATCAGTCCAAACCAGAAGTATGGGATAGGGCATTGGCAAGGCCTGGGGGGATGGTTGACCTGGTTTTCTACCAACTGTGATATTTCACGGATGGCGAAGTATTAGAAAGCATTAATATTAAGCCATTTGGTTGGTTTTCACAGACTAACCTTAAAGGGAACCTGTCACCAGTTTTATGGTGTCCTAACTAAGGGCAACATAAATAAGTGACTAATTCTCTTAGCAAAATGCTGGGTCACTTTCTTTAATTGACCGAGTCAATCTGCCAACATCTCGTATTGAAAAGCTCCAGCTGATAATGATGAGTCATGAATATTTATGAGCTCCTGACTCTCCCCGCCCACCTGCTGCTGAATGACAGTTATTTTTCATATGAATCAGCAGCAGGTGGGCAGGGGAGTGGCTATAGCTGTTAATTAAATATACGCTGGACTCAATGACATCACGCTGGACTCAAATCAGCTCATTAGCATGCGGCATCTTTGTGTGTATATTATGAGGTAACCATCTGTCACACCAGTAAGTGAATACATCTAAGGCACTTTTTAGTAGTTAATGACTGTTTTTAATTAGTTAGATTATAATCAAATATCCACATGACAGGTTCCCTTTAAAGGCTATGTACACCTTCGGGGGCAAGTTTTTTTAATGAATGTATTTTACTCATTTTGGGCTAAAAATCATTTTTTCAACTGGTCTTTATTAAAAAAAATATTGAGCAGTTCTGTCTCAAAAGGTTAACTGTTTTTCTAGCTGTGTAAATGGTACTTTCACTTTGTGCAGGTCATCTAATGACCCTTATCTGTAAATTACTAAAAAGTCATAAACACTTACACATTCTTATCAGTAAGAAAAGAACTGAGCTATAATGAGTGTTCGGAAGGTCAGAGATAAGGAGTCCGTCAGCTGAGCTGCCTGATGGAGCGAGGTGAAATTCAGAACCTGCTACTAGATAAACTCTAAACTGTGTAGGGAAAACAGCTCAATATTTTTTAATAAAGACCAATTGAAAAATATGATTTTAGCTCAAAATGAGTACAATGCAATAATAATAAAATATTGCTGTTCTGCTAGATTTATTCCAGGCTGGAAGCTCAGGGGGCCTATCCTTTATCAGGAGGTGTGTCCTTTTTGCTGCAGTTCTTCCTCTGTAACTGCCTCAGCTACTATCAGAAGATAGGACTGGTGACAGTTAAAGTTTTAAATTGAGTGTTTGTGACCACCTCAGTGAGGTGGACAAAGAACTAAGGAGAAGAATAAACAGCAGGTGTTCCGGAGCAGCCTGCTAGATGTCACCTATCCCTGATGTGAAAGTAGCCTAATATGCTCAGTAGCCTCCTTGCTATCAGTGCCAGTGTAGTGATGTAATATTGAAGCAGATGCAGCGATCCAGACACCAGTCAGTTCTTCACTCCTTCTAAGTTCATAGAAATACATAGCTCTATCTCTCTCTAGACTGTGGAGAAGGGAATTGCATTACATATCATAGTGCTATTTATTAGTGGAATGACTGGGGCTGTGTGTGAGAGATTATTTTCTATGCAGGGAGGAAGATAGGAAAAGGTGTTAAAGGGGTTGTCTCATCTCAGACAATGGGGGCATATCGCCAGGATATGCCCCCACTGTTCCACCACTGGGACCCACAGCTATATCGAGAACGCCAAAAGTAGTATAGGGTGCACTGCACATGCGCAGCCGCCCTCCATGCATTTTCTATGTGGGGCTTGGCTATTTCTGTCGGGCCCTTAGAAGTGAATGGGAGCAGGGGCTGGTCATGCGCAGTGCGCTCCCATTCACTCCTATGGGGAGAGCATTGGTGGTGGCCGAACCGGAGTCCTCCAGCGACCACTTTGTGCAACTCCATTCCTGATATAGATGCGGGTCCAAGCGGTGGGACCTGCACTTATAAGACAATGAGGGAATATCCTAACGATATGCCTCCATTGTCTCCGATGAGACAAACCCTTTTTAATGGGTTGTGCCACAAAACATATTCTACATTTATCATACCAGCACCTGGATCTGTATACTTTTTCAATTGCATGTCATTAAAAATTTTATATAGCTCATATACTGAGCTATTCAATAAAATGTATCTGTGTAGCGCCACCTGCTGTTTGTTCTTTTCGATATTTTTTGTCCGTCTCACTGAGCTGGTCGAACATGCTCAGTTTAAATCTTCCAGCTGCCTCCAGCCATATGTTGTAGCAGTTCCAGGTAGAGAAATGCAGCTGAAAGGATGCGCCCTCTAAGCTGCCAGGCTGAAGAAAATCAAGCAGAGCAATGGGAGCAGTCAACGTGGAAATGCAGATGCTTGATGAGCTGCCGCCCACCTACAGAAAGTAGAGAAACAGAAAACCAAAACATGAACCAAAAGAGTGACCAGAGGATTTTTGCGTCCATAAGGTAATAAATGGGTGCGCAGTACTCCAGATATTATTATTTACATTTTTTGGGATAACCCCTTTAAATACATTACAATCCACTACGTCCACTGTCTGCCTGCCTCTATCTAAATTCCTCATCTCTCCCGTCTCTACGTACCGGAACGGACGACCTTTCCTCCGCTAACTTGATGTGTCGGCATAAACAGTGTTTGTTGTTGTTTTGATTATTTTTTTTGCGCATTAATTTTGTAAACATGCATTTAATAAAGAAGGAAAGGAAATCTCATTCACAAAGCTCCATAACTTTATCAGAAATCCAATTAACGGTGTTGTGCATTGCACGCACCCTGCTGATGGCAGGCAGTTGAACCCCAGGCGAAATTTCCCTCGCATCTGTCGGTTATGTTTGTCCCAGGTAGGGTTAAGTATTTATTTCTTTTAATCTACTAGACAAATCCTCATTAAAATGGTAATTCTTGTTTTTCCCCCCCCCTTTTTAATTAGATGTAATTTCTTTGAAAAACATCAGGGATCAGGCAGCTGTCAGTTGGAGGAGCGTCAAAGGTGGCGGCGTTTTTATCTGATTAGCTAGGCTATTAGCGGGGGCATCTGGTGGGCTGGGCGGCGTATGATGAGTAGAACAACTTCACGGACAAACTGTGCCCTCCACGCGTGGCGATTTGTGATTTTAACCCTTTGCCTTGCCCAGTCAGTGCTTTAGGGGTTAAGGATCCCAGAGAATAAGTCAGACTGTGTGCAGCCACGTCTGAAAGCCATAATTGGAGCCCTCGAGTCATCCGATTTCCAGACCGACGTCCCTGGAGTGGGACATAGCTCCGCTCTAAGTTATTAGTGTGCTAGGGAGCCGCGGTAAAAAATAAACTGCGAGTTTGCAATGGATGGGTACAGGAAGGACTGATTGGAATTATCATTTTATTTGCGCTCGTCGATCTCGTGTGCGTCAGAGTGAGGTGATCCTGAGGCCTTTTAATAAATTAGTCCCATCTCTGCACCCTCCGTGTCCGTAGACTTGAGCTACAACTTACGCTACCTTCTGGCGTAAGCTATAGTAAATCTGGTTGGCTGTGATAGGCCACACCCTTCCATTAAGCCCCACCCCTTTCATGCAGAGCAGAGGAGCTTGAAAAGTCTTAAATTGCGATAGGCCCCACCCCTCCCGTTAAGCCTCACCCCTTACCTCAAGCTCAAAAAGTCTCAAATTATGGTGCAAATATGGTGTGCATATAATTTGCAACTTTTTCACAATAGTGGAGTAAAATCTTTAATAAATGTCCCCTCTGTGTGTTCTTTGTGACTTATGCCATACCTCCCCAACAAAGATATTGGGGAAGATTTATCAAACTGGAGTAAAGTAGAACTTGCTTAGTTACCAACCAATCAGATTCCACCTCTCATTTTTCACAGCTCCTTTGGAAAATGAAAGGTGGAATCTGATTGGTTGCTATGGGCACCTAAGCTAGTTCTACTTTACACTAGTTTGATAAATGATCACCATTGTCCTTTCCGTGATTCACCTTGGAAAGGGAATTCATTACACCCAAAAGAGGTACCTGTTTGGTCCCTGAATTCCTGGTGTATACTGGCACTGGTGAGGACTGGGAACTTAAAGAAGCCCTGGAGGCTAAAAAATAGAAGTGGCCTCATGTTGTAGGTGAGTTCAAATTGACAGAAGGCGGGGAAACACCAGAAAACAGGGAAACAGAAGTAGGCGGGGACAGGAATACCATGGTGTAGCACACAGTACCGCCCCAGCAGAACCAAATACCAAAGTGCTGCAAAAAATACTGCCCTAAAATAACCAAATACCATAGTGCAGCACAGAATACTGCCCCAGCAGAACTAAATACCACAGTGCAGCACAAAATAGTGTAGCCCCTGCTGCAGTATTCAACTGTAAGGGCTGTTTCACACGAGCGGATGCCATGCGTGGCATCCGCTCCGTGAAAGAGTGCCAAGACCCGAGACCAGACTGCAGAGGCACGGAGCATTAACATGACTGATAATCCTCCGTGCCTCTCTGTGATCTCTTTACTACCAAATCACAGTGAGATAAAGTTGTCACTGTGATTTCGTAGTAAAGAGATCACAGAGAGGCACGGAGCATTATCAGTCATGTTAATGCTCCGTGCCTCTGCAGTCCGCATCGGGTCTTGGCACTCTTTCACGGAGCGGATGCCACGCATGGCATCCGCTCGTGTGAAACAGCCCTTACACCATCCTGAGGAGATGATATAGTTGAATTAAAGAGGGCCCCTGCAGCCACCAGCCATGTGCATAAGTGCCAGATGCTCCTCGCATTAATTAATGCTTTGAGCATCAGATCGTTATGTACCTGGCCAGCGACTGTGGGGAGGCTCGGGTGGCATTGGCCCACCAGGAAATTTCCCTGTAGGGTCTATGGCCAAACCGCCCCAGACTGCACGCTCTAGAACAGGCATCCTCAAACTGCGTCCCTCCAGCTGTTGCAATACCACAACTCCCAGCATGCCCGAACAGCCTACAGGTATCAGACTACAGCAGGGCATTGTGGGAGTTGTAATTTTACAACAGCTGGAGGGCTGCAGTTTGAGGATGCCTGCTCTAGAATGACGCAGTAATTTCCTTCCAACCCCCGCTCATATTCTGCATCCAGTCCTTATTTCAAGTCCTTTCATTTTTAAGTCCTATTCTGTCGAGTTCTACCTTTTGGTGGCCACTATTCTGTCTTTCACAGAAGTAGTGAAGTAGTCACTCAGCTTTCGTAGAGTGCAGCAGCAACCTGGATGGGAGGCGTAATGGTAGAGGATGGGAGTGGTAGTAGTCACAGACGGTGGTAGTACGGCGCTGGCACAGTGAAGACGGAGTGCACCTGGTGTTGTTAGTCGCATGGTGCACGCCCTGGTTTAGAAAAAGAATTGACACGTCTGTTCCTCATGTGGTTTCCGCGCAGAAAGTGATGCGGGTGACCATCCTCTGAATGGAACTAAATCCTTGGGCGGATAAATCCACTGCAAGAATGGGACTAATGGTGATAGCTGCAGGCTACACGAATATTGCAGCGTCTCTACAGGATGGCCATTACACATCAAGGCCTGTTTGTTCTGATAGCAGCAAGGCGACTTACCATCCTTCTCCATCGTCTTTCTGCCCCCCCCCCCAATTCAATGAGAAGCTGCAAACAAAACCAGCGCCAAATTACCCTCCTTATTGAAAGTCATTTTATGAATAAAACAATTATTCAAGTAATTGAAAAAATGTGTTGTTAAATTAAATGCGGTGCTTGCTATTAAAATTTGAGTGCTTTCTCGTGCTGGCGGCGTGAGCCTGTAATTATACCGCTGCACTCTCTCCTGCATTTATTGGTTTTTAATCTCTTTTCGTGGCGTCTCTCGGATGATATTTTACTATACTGAATAATATTCCTCTCCTAGGGAAAAGCTCAGCTGATTTTACCTTCCCGACAACCGCAGTTTATTTTATTTTTTTAATCCTCGTTTTATTGTATTGTTTTTTTTTTTACATTGCTGTAGTGCGTTGTAATGTTAACTGTTTAAAGCCTCGAGGCTGACCATAGAGAAAGCTGTGGGCTTTATGGTTACTGGTGATCAGTGATGACCAGTTCGCAGTGTTCGCCAGCGAACACATGCGGGCTGCCATCTTGACTCACAAGTCTGGCGATGCACAGGTAAGTCCTTACTGTGCCTGTGCTGCAAGCTGGTCTGAAACAAATGCAGTGACCGGGAGCAGACAGTTTCGAGAACAGTCCGATGAAGGCCCCCGGCGGCTGTTTTCAGAACTGCCTGCTCCCGGTAACCGCATTTGTTTTCAGACCTGCTCGTGGCACAGGTAAGAGTTTACCTGTGCATCGCCAGACTTGTGACTGGACGAACACTGCGAACTGGCCATCAATACTGGTTTATAACATGCAGTTGTAACTTGTAAGCAGCCTGTGGGCGATTTATGGGTGCAAAGACCCCTTTCTTCATAGGCCCGCTGTGGACCCCAGTGACTCGCTGAAACCTCCTTCCACATACCTACCCAATTAATACTGTAGGGGATGTTTCTACAGATGAATCAAAAATTCGATTTGGCTGCTTTGACGAATTTTACAAAAAAATTTGCTTTGTGACTAATTAATTAGTCACAAAACGCATTTCTTTGTAAATAGCTGGTACAATGACGGGGAACAGCGATTGTGTTACTCCCCATCATTGAGCCCCTCAGATGCCGCGTTCATTGCTGATCGCAGCATCTGAGATGAATATTAAAGCCTTTCAGGGGTTGATCAACAAACAAAACAAAAAAAATCATACTTTCCTCATTCATTTAAGCACAAAGTGGCCGCAGCGGCCATCTTGCTTTATGATCCAGCGCAAAATCTCGCGCATGAGCGTCCTGGCATTATCACGTCGGCTGGTGACATCATACATCTCCACGCAGGAGATTTGGCACTGGATCTTTAAGCAAGATGGCCGTGACAGCTTCTTCGCGCTCAATGGAATGAGGTAAATATGATTTTTTTTCATGGCTTCGCGGTGAATCAAATTTTTCATCAAATTCAGATCAAAGTCCATTTTGTGAACTTCGATTCATGCTTAAATAGATGAGGTAAACATGATTTTTTTCATTTTTACTACCATTTCAGGGAAATCGATTCTTTACCACGAAGCACGAAGAATTTCAACTTTGCTTCCCTTTGTGAACTTCGATTCACTCAACACTATATGTGTCATCAAAAAATAACCTATTGTTTAAATCATGCTTTTATCTTAAACATATTTTTTTAGAATTTGTTGGTGTTTTTTTTATATTTTTCCATGTCACTTTATTTAAAAAAAATTATATAATCCTGCAATTTTCACACTAGCCACTAGGTCTAATAATAGTTCATAATTTTCTGTTCTGTACAGGTAACTTTTCAGTAGCCATCTCTTTATCATCACATGCAGGATTACCATAAAAAGGTTATTTAAAGGGAACCTGTCACCAGTTTTATGGTGTCCTAACTAAAGGCAACATAAATAAGTGACTGATTCTCTTAGCAAAATGCTGGGTCACTTTCTTTAATTGACCCAGTCAATCTGCAACATCTTGTATTGAAAAGCTCCAGCTGATAATGATGAGTCATGAATATTCATGAGCTCCAGACTCTCCCTGCCCACCTGCTGCTGAATGACAGTTATTTTCCATATGAATCAGCAGCAGGTGGGCAGGGGAGTAGCAATAGCTCTAAATTAAATATACGCTGGACTCAATGACATCACGCTGGACTCAAATCAGCTCATTAGCACGCGGCATGCGGCATCTTTGTGTGTATATTATGAGGCAACAATCTGTCACACCAGTAAGTGAATACATCTAAGGTACTTTTTAGTAGTTAATGATTGTATATAATTAGTTAGATTATAATCAAATATCCACATGACAGCTTCCCTTTAAATAATGTCACTAAGTAATGACACATTCCCTTTAATGCTGACCATCTCGGAACATGTGGGTCTTGGCCTCCTAAGATGCTATGGGCCAAATAGCAGCTGAACAGGAAGCCTGTATGGTACGTGCACCTTTAACAAAGGCCACAATTCCTGTTACTGATTGACACAGGATTCTTTAAAGGGAATGTGTCCTCAGAAAATTACTTATTGTTTAAATCATGTTTTTATGTTAAACATATTTTTTCAGCTTTTTTTTTTTTTTTTTTTTTTTTTTTTCCCCATGTCATAATCTATATTACTAATTGTATAATCCTGCAATTTTCACACTGGTCACTAGGCCTAAAATATGTTAAGAAATCCTGTCTTTAGAGAGCAGCTACATGAGCAATAGACACAATATACAGGTGCCAAACCCATTGACTATTATAGGAGAGTTTTCTAGGCATGCTCTGTGACCAATGCAAAGGTCAGGAGGGAGTAGATAAGCTGTGATATCACCGAATGTAAATGGTGTTTGCTGTGTTATCTATACAGAGGTGTTACTTGTCATTGTAAACCTGCCTATGATGATGGATAAAGAGATGGCTACTGAAAAGTTACCTGTACAGAACAGGAAATTGTGATCTTTTATTACGCCTAGTGGCCAGTGTGAACATGGATTTTATCATTTTGTTTCGAATATAGTGACATGGGAAAATGTAAAAAAAATAACTCACCCAAAAGTTATAAAAAAAAAATATTTAACATAAAAACTTGATTTAACAATAGGTTATTTTCTGATGATACATTCCCTTTAATTTTGGGTGTGAAATGTCTTGGTCACTCAGTCTTTCCTTGATCAAGGTTGTACCCGTAGGTCCGGTGCCACAACCCTGATGACATGCTTTGAAATGTAGGTCTCCTTCTTCATACATGTCTGCTCCTAGAAACTGCTAATCCCGGATGTGTCATCGCCACCAGCCCCTGGAATCAGTGCGCCCGACACTTGTGTGATTTTAATAGTTTCCTATTTAGGGAAATTTAATTAGGCCATGTAAGGCAATCCTTGTGTCTTTTTTAGCATATTTTGAATAATACAGAAGAGTCTTCAGCTGCCTCAAATCGGCTGTGCAAATATAGCATTAGGAGCGTTTCACAAAACTGACTTTTGCCATATTGCAATTAATGCCATGTGCAATGTGGAAATGTCACACTGACGACACCAGGCGAGAGCCAACGTTAGGTTTAGTACGTTTCTTTACAATTCTTTACCCTGCTCACAAGTAAAGGATGGGTCCTCTTCTATTCTCCTTATTATTTTATTTGACCCACGGATATAGCGCTGACATATTCCGCAGCACTTTACAGACATTAGCATCATTGTCAGTCCCCAATGGGGCTCACGATCTAAGTTCCCTATCAGTTTGTCTTTGGAGTGTGGGAGGAAACCGGAGTACCCGGAGGAAACCCACCCAAACATGTGGAGAACATACTAACCCCATGAAGAAGTTGTCCTTGGTCGTATTTGAACCTAGGACCTCAGCGCTAACCACCAAGCCACCATGCTGCCCGTTATAACATTTGCATATAATAGACGGGTGTTTATTAAGGTCACCCAGAATCATCCTACAGTAGCTCAAAAGATCTAGTTATCGCAGAGGAGTTCCTGTTGGGACATACAAATACAATCAGTAGCACCTCCCATACTCACGGGTAGTCCAAAAATATTCCAAGGATGCACGCAGTACTAGATCCTGACTCCTGGGTCCCACAAATCAGAATGTAGAAAAAACACAGAACTCCTTATTAGATGCAGTGATGGTTTATGCAAATTGTAACACCAACATTCGCAACGTTTTGAGTTGACTCCTCAGAGTCTTTTCCAAGTAAAGCATTCTTTGAAAAAGACTCTGAGAAGTCGAAACGTTGCAAGTTGTAGTGTTATGATTTGAAGTGCTGCGGTTTTTCTAGGTTGTAGTTCCTGTTGGGACTACAGGTAAGGCTGGGTCCACATCGGCATCCTCATTTCCATTTTTTGTGTTCCATCACAAGAACTGAAAGACAAATATGGAGAATCCCTCACGACAGACGTCAATGGTACCCAACAGCCCCTAATGACTTATAATGGGGAATGTTGCTTCCTGTCATAGTGGTTGTCATCTTATATGCTGAACTTTTTGTTTTCAGGGTCTGACCTAGATATGGACGTATTCCAAAGGTGCTATCAAAATACACTGTATACTCCGCAGCAGAAACTGCCGAGGGTCCTGCCTCAGTTGTTCACTTTCAGTGCCGTCGGCCCGCTTGCAGCTTATTTCCATTGAATAGAGCTAAACTTCAAGCGGACATCCAAGCGGCGTCCATACAGACACTGTACCAAGAGGGGACATGTCCACGTGGCCGCCAAAGGTCCTTCATGTGAATGAGCCTTAAGACTACAATCTCTCTGTGTTTGGACACTGCATCTTGCGTGTATATCTAATATGCTTTTAGACTGGTATACATCGACATACCTTTTTTTAAGGGTCACTAACTTTAGAGACATATCAAAAGTTTCGATTGGAGGGGTCTGAGCACAGAGAACCCCACGGTCTCTAGAACGAGGAGAGAAAAAATCTCTCCTCGCTGCTGGAGACGGACTTCATAGAATTCTATGAGTTTGTTTTGGTTCCATCCGGAGCAGCGAGGAGAGGGAGCGCAACATGCACGTGCTTCTCTCCCCTTGTTCTAGGGATCGATGGGAGTCTTAATGCTCCTTGGGTTCGGCGCAGTTAAGAAGTAGATTGAAGAATCAGGCCAGAATAAACGTATAAAAGTCTCTCTTTACTTAGTTCAGAATATAACTTGTGGCACATCCAGCAGTATTAAGTACAAAGTGCAGTTTCTGGCACCAGATGAGGAGGTATGGTGGCTGGTTGGATGGTGACTGGCACTCACAAGCACTTGTGGCCACTGTAGAATAGGCTTAATGTTAGTCTGGCCTAGTGGTAGTTTGGGTGGTGGTGTCTCAGCTGTTATCCCTCACTTTGCAGCAGAGTCTTAACGCTTTATCTCACTGATCACTCTGCTGTCTTGTCTCTCAAATGGTTTCTTGAGGCAGAATTAAGTTGTTCTCACAGGAGAAGAACATCTGGTTCCTGAGTTTCCCTCACAAGGAAATAAGATCTAGTTCCTGGGAGTTGGAGCGCTGACATGTGCCTCCTCTCTCCCCCACTATCTGAACAGAAACTCCCCTCTCTCTCTTTTCTCTGTCTCATTAGACTGGACAAAACCAATTCTACCAAGAGGGGAGGAATAGGGTGGTTAGCCGTGTTCCTGTCAACCAAGACCTCCTCCGCTTGAATAAGTGGTATGTATACAAAAATACAGTACATTACATATAAACTATAAAAAAATTAGATACCCTCATGTCTGGGGTACTGCACATGCACACAAGCCCGCACTGCAATAGCCTTCAGGCCTCTCCATGTTCTCCGCTAAGACTGTGAAGCCTTGCTGAATTTCGACAAATTGTGCAGCGTTTATCAGGGTACGTCGTTTTTTTTTTAAAGAATAGTTCAATTTGATTAAGGCCTCATGCACACGACCGTTGTGTGCATCCGTGGCCGTTGGGCCGTTTTCCGTTTTTTTTCGCGGACCCATTGACTTTCAATGGGTCCGTGGAAAAATCTGAAAATGCACCGTTTGGCAGCCGCATCCGTGATCCGTTTTTCCTGGCCGTGAAAAAAATAGGACCTGTCCTATTTTTTTCACGGCCAACGGTTCACGGACCCATTCAAGTCAATGGGTCAGTGAAAAATCACGGATGCACACAAGATTGTCATCCGTGTCCGTGATCCGTGTCAGTGATCCGTGTCCGTTTTTTCCTATCATTTCAATGGCAAACTTGACTTAGATATTTTTTTCATTTTTCATGTCCGTGGATCCGCCAAAAAACAAGGAAGACCCACGGATGAAAAAACGGTCACGGATCACGGACCTACGGACCCCGTTTTTGCGGACCTTAAAAAAAACGGTCGTGTGCATGAGGCCTTAATGTACCAAAATAGCGAGAAAAAGTGCTCAGAGCTTAGCTGGAAAATATCAGACAAATCCTTTTCAGATATCTTGAGAGACTTCTCCCCTTTCTTTTCTGTATCCTGTGAATCTCGTCTTTTGTGCGCCTTCACTTGTGCGCCTTCTCATGTGTTTGTTATTTCTGATTCTCTCTTTCCCGTAGACCCAGGAAGTCTCTGAGCTCTTTTCACTCATTATCCTGGGAAATTGAAATCATTAACGGCACATTATGAGATTTCCAAATCTTAATAATTTCATTTACTTACATAATTTGTTTATTTATCACGCCTAATTATCCGTGCGGTCTATTCTGTATAGAGCTCAGACTTATTTTGGGACGTTTTTAAATTAGGATATCGGCGAGTTAGAGATTTTATTTCATATTGTAACGCAGGTACAGTCAGAGGCAGTATACAGCATGTGTCAGTAACCATGGGTTATACTTACCTGCTACTCACTCTAAATGTTGATAACATCCAGCAATGCTGGATCCAGAGAGCTCCGTCCGGCTGTTCTCGGACGGAACATCCTGCCGAAACGCATAACGGCAGCGTGAAACATGGGGATGAGACAGAGCAGGAGTTTGAACCTATGAGAGAGGATCTGGCTTCCAGACTGCAGTCATGAATCCTAATAAATCCTAATGCTAAGGCCCCATCCACACGACTGTGGTGCCACAGTGCCCACAGGGCCGGTGCAAGGATTTTTGCCGCCCTAGGCAAAGATCCATTTTGCCACCCCCACATGTCACTCACTCACTGACAGACACATACACACACTGACAGACAGACACACACTCAGACACTCACTGAATGACTTACACAGAAACTCACTGGCAGACATACTCACCGACAGACACACATACACTCACTGACAGACACTCACTGATAGACATACACCTACCCACTGAAACACACACACACGGAAACTCACTGACAGACACTCACTCACTGCAGACACTCACTGACAGACACTCACTGACAGACACTCACTGACAGACATACACCTACCCACTGAAACACACACACAGAAACTCACTGACAGACACTCACTCACTGGCAGACAAACACATACATATACTCACTGACAAACACACACATATATTTACTGACAAACATACGCATACTCACTGACAAACACACAGACACTTACTGACCGACAGACATCCACACTCCTTGACATACACTCACTCACTGACATACACACACAGACACTCAATGACAGACACACATACATTTACTGACTGAAAGACAGACATACATACACTCACTGACTGACATAAATACACAGGCAGACACTCAAACACTCATCTCCCTGGGGTCCAGTGTGGTGCAGCTCCTCAGTCATCCAGCGCGCCGTTTAGTATGCCGGGGCCGGAATGACGTCATATTCCGGCATCACAGAGGACGCACGAGGGAGGAGTGGGGAGCTGCTAGAACAGCCTCGCTTGCCGCCCGCCTCCTCTCCTCCGGTAATTTACTGGCAGAGCAAGCACCTGCCATCAGGGTAAGCATATTTAAAAAGGACCTCCACCTCCTGGCCCCCCTGTAACGGCACTGGGGGCAGCTCAAGAGCCGCTCGCCCTGTCACCCAGGGCTGCAGCCCCAGTCAGGGGGAGCCCACTGGGGCGCCCCCAACAGTCCGGCGCCCTAGGCGAACGCCTAGTTCGCCTATATGGTTGCGGCTGCCCTGAGTGCCCATGTTGCAGACTGCAAACTGCGGGTCTGCAAAACATTGGCACTAGCATTGTTTCATGTTGTGGACTTCAATGGGTCAGCAATCCGCAAGATGCGACAAAAGACAAAAAATAGGATATGTTCTATCTTTTGCAGCTCGGAGGAATAGACCTAGAAGCAGACTGAAGGGCTTCCGTGTGTTTCCGTGGGCTTCCGGGTCTCCACGTTGCATAAGATAGAACATGTCTTATCTTTCGTCGCATCTTGTAAATTGGGGACCCATTAAAGTCAATGGATCTGCACTGCATTGTGAAGTTCACACAGACTGTGCCTGTGTTTTGCGGTTTGCTGTCCGCAACATGGACGCGGTGGCACTGAAGACTCCGGGTCCTGCTTACCGTATTGTATGACACGATATCTACTCTTTATATGGAAAAAAGTTTGTATCCAACCAGTTATGTGATATGTAATATGTTATTTGATCCAGGTCTGATTCTTCCGACATTGAGTGACCCGTAACTGTGTATGCCGTAGCCAAATAATAAAACCTCCCTATGGGCTCCTCACTCACAGTCCGTCCCCGCCGTTTTCTCTGCCTAGTATTTCTATGAGAACATTTATTTTATTAGTGAGGTCATTTTATTTGTCTTGGATATTTCTTAAAAGAATCGTCCTACTATGTGACGGTCTCTCCGCTGGAAAACAGGAGGTTACTCCAAACACTTGTCCTATAGGGGAGGGCAGGGGGATTGGGGTGCTGTGAAAATAAAAAAAATGTATAAATCTGCATGCCATTAAAACTGCACGCATCATAAAAGTGATAACGGTAAGACAGTGACAAAACTGCTGTGTGTGATTGCAGCATACTACCCAAGAGAGAGGAGCAGAGGATGGGAGTGGTAGTTTTACCCCTGAGGGTGGCAGTAATACTCACAGTGGCCACCCCCCTCACTAGTGTTCCCTGGGGTTGAGAAGTAACAGAAGGGCACACCCTTTCTTCCCTCAGGGTACACCCTAATGTTGGGGATCCTGCCTAGTGGTAGTTGGGGTGCCCTAGGGTTTGTGTCATAAATCACATTCTACATTTTTCAAACCAGCACCTGGATCTGAATACTTTTGTAATTGCATGTAATTAAAAATGTTGTATAGCTACTGAGTTATTCAATAAAATGTATATGTATAGCGCCACCTGCTGTTTGTTCTTTTCCTTATTTGTTCTTACCAAGCTGGTCGCACATGCTCAGTTTAATTTTTAATTGTCACCAGCCATATGTTCTGTTAGAGGCTGTAGGAGTTACAGGGAGAGAGCTGGGACAGAAAGGACACCCTCCCCTGAGCAGAAACAGAAGGGATACACCCATGAGATGCCAGGCTGAAGATATTCTAGCAGAGCAATCAGAGCAGTGAATGGTGAGCTCTCTGGATTAGGGATGAGCGAACTCGAACTGTATAGTTCGGGTTCGTACCGAATTTTGGGGTGTCCGTGACACGGACCCGAACCCGGACATTTTCGTAAAAGTCCGGGTTCGGGTTCGGTGTTCGTCGCTTTCTTGGCGCTTTTGTGACGCTTTCTTGGCGCTTTTTGAAAGGCTGCAAAGCAGCCAATCAACAAGCGTCATACTACTTGCCCCAAGAGGCCATCACAGCCATGCCTACTATTGGCATGGCTGTGATTGGCCAGAGCACCATGTGACCCAGCCTCTATTTAAGCTGGAGTCACATAGCGCCGCCCGTCACTCTGCTCTGATTAGCGTAGGGAGAGGTTGCGGCTGCGACAGTAGGGCGAGATTAGGCAGATTAACTCCTCCAAAGGACTTGATTAACTGATCGATCTGCAGCTGTGGATCATTGAGCTGCTGATCCTCAATTGCTCACTGTTTTTAGGCTGCACAGACCGTTTGT
This sequence comes from Bufo gargarizans, assembly GCF_014858855.1. Taxonomy (NCBI): domain Eukaryota; kingdom Metazoa; phylum Chordata; class Amphibia; order Anura; family Bufonidae; genus Bufo; species Bufo gargarizans. The sequence continues at coordinate 50,144,258 of NC_058085.1, read as the reverse complement.
CAGTCTCATTTTTCTGGGGTGATCGGCGGCCATTTTGTGTCTTGTGGTGCGCCAGCACAAGCTGCGACCAAGTGCATTTAACCCTCAATGGTGTGGTTGTTTTTTGGCTAAAGCCTACATCAGGGTGAAGCTGTCACACCAAGTGCATTTAACCAGCAATAGTCTGTTCATTTTTTGGCCATATACAAAATCAGGGGCAAGCTGCGCCTGTCACCAAGTGCATTTAACCCTCAATGGTGTGGTTGTTTTTTGGCTAAAGCCTACATCAGGGTGAAGCTGTCACACCAAGTGCATTTAACCAGCAATAGTCTGTTCATTTTTTGGCCATATACAAAATCAGGGGCAAGCTGCGCCTGTCACCAAGTGCATTTAACCCTCAATGGTGTGGTTGTTATTTGGCTAAAGCCTACATCAGGGTGAAGCTGTCACACCAAGTGCATTTAACCAGCAATAGTCTGTTCATTTTTTGGCCATATACAAAATCAGGGGCAAGCTGCGCCTGTCACCAAGTGCATTTAACCCTCAATGGTGTGGTTGTTATTTGGCTAAAGCCTACATCAGGGTGAAGCTGTCACACCAAGTGCATTTAACCAGCAATAGTCTGTTCATTTTTTGGCCATATACAAAATCAGGGGCAAGCTGCGCCTGTCACCAAGTGCATTTAACCCTCAATGGTGTGGTTGTTATTTGGCTAAAGCCTACATCAGGGTGAAGCTGTCACACCAAGTGCATTTAACCAGCAATAGTCTGTTCATTTTTTGGCCATATCCCAGTCTAATTCTGTCACTAAATCCATACCGGTCACCCAGCGCCTAAATACTAGGCCTCAAATTTATATCCAGCTAAATCTGTCCCTAGTGCTGTAGCTGGGCGAGTTATTTAGTGTCCGTTCAAGCACATTTCTTGTTCTGGGTTGAAATACAATTCTCAATTTAGCAATTTCATAATTTAGTGGTTCCTGCTATATCAGAGCTCTTTGAAATCTATCCCAAAAAGGGTATATAATATTGAAGGTGCACATAGGGTCATTCAGAGTAACTTCACACACACCCGCTACTGTGTATTTCCAAGTCTAATTCTGTCACTAAATCCATACCGGTGACCCAGCGCCTAAATACTAGGCCTCAAATTTAATTCCCTCTAAATCTCTCGTTACCCACCGCTGTACTGTTGTTGCTGGGCAAGATATTTAGTGTCCGTCAAAGCACATTTTTTGTTCTGGGTTGAAGTACAATTCCCAATTTAGCAATTTCATAATTTAGTGGTTTCTGCTATATCAGAGCTATTTGAAATCTATCCCAAAAAGGGTATATAATATTGAAGGTGCACATAGGGTCATTCAGAATAACTTCACACACACCCGCTACTGTGTATTTCCAAGTCTAATTCTGTCACTAAACCCATACCTGTCACCCAGCGCCTAAATACTAGGCCTCAAATTTAAATCCCTCTAAATCTCTCGTTACCGTTGTCCTGTTGTAGCTGGGAAAGTTATTTAGTGCCCGTCAAAGCACATTTTTTGTTCTGGGTTGAAGTACAATTCCCAATTTAGCAATTTCATAATTTAGTGGTTCCTGCTATATCAGAGCTATTTGAAATCTATCCCAAAAAGGGTATATAATATTGAAGGTGCACATAGGGTCATTCAGAATAACTTCACACACACCCGCTACTGTGTATTTCCAAGTCTAATTCTGTCACTAAATCCATACCGGTGACCCAGCGCCTAAATACTAGGCCTCAAATTTAATTCCCTCTAAATCTCTCGTTACCCACCGCTGTACTGTTGTTGCTGGGCAAGATATTTAGTGTCCGTCAAAGCACATTTTTTGTTCTGGGTTGAAGTACAATTCCCAATTTAGCAATTTCATAATTTAGTGGTTTCTGCTATATCAGAGCTATTTGAAATCTATCCCTAAAAGGGTATATAATATTGAAGGTGCACATAGGGTCATTCAGAATAACTTCACACACACGCTTCTGTGCATTTCCAAGTCTAATTCTGTCACTAAACCCATACCTGTCACCCAGCGCCTAAATACTAGGCCTCAAATTTAAATCCCTCTAAATCTCTCGTTACCCACCGCTGTACTGTTGTTGCTGGGCAAGATATTTAGTGTCCGTCAAAGCACATTTTTTGTTCTGGGTTGAAGTACAATTCCCAATTTAGCAATTTCATAATTTAGTGGTTTCTGCTATATCAGAGCTATTTGAAATCTATCCCTAAAAGGGTATATAATATTGAAGGTGCACATTGGGTCATTCAGAATAACTTCACACACACGCTTCTGTGCATTTCCAAGTCTAATTCTGTCACTAAATCCATACCGGTGACCCAGCGCCTAAATACTAGGCCTCAAATTTAAATCCCTCTAAATCTCTCGTTACCCACCGCTGTACTGTTGTTGCTGGGCAAGATATTTAGTGTCTGTCAAAGCACATTTTTTGTTCTGGGTTGAAGTACAATTCCCAATTTAGCAATTTCATAATTTAGTGGTTTCTGCTATATCAGAGCTATTTGAAATCTATCCCTAAAAGGGTATATAATATTGAAGGTGCACATAGGGTCATTCAGAATAACTTCACACACACGCTTCTGTGCATTTCCAAGTCTAATTCTGTCACTAAATCCATACCGGTGACCCAGCGCCTAAATACTAGGCCTCAAATTTAAATCCCTCTAAATCTCTCGTTACCCACCGCTGTACTGTTGTTGCTGGGCAAGATATTTAGTGTCCGTCAAAGCACATTTTTTGTTCTGGGTTGAAGTACAATTCCCAATTTAGCAATTTCATAATTTAGTGGTTTCTGCTATATCAGAGCTATTTGAAATCTATCCCTAAAAGGGTATATAATATTGAAGGTGCACATAGGGTCATTCAGAATAACTTCACACACACCGCTACTGTGTATTTCCAAGTCTAATTCTGTCACTAAATCCATACCGGTGACCCAGCGCCTAAATACTAGGCCTCAAATTTAATTCCCTCTAAATCTCTCGTTACCCACCGCTGTACTGTTGTTGCTGGGCAAGATATTTAGTGTCCGTCAAAGCACATTTTTTGTTCTGGGTTGAAGTACAATTCCCAATTTAGCAATTTCATAATTTAGTGGTTCCTGCTATATCAGAGCTATTTGAAATCTATCCCTAAAAGGGTATATAATATTGAAGGTGCACATAGGGTCATTCAGAATAACTTCACACACACCGCTTACTGTGTATTTCCAAGTCTAATTCTGTCACTAAATCCATACCGGTGACCCAGCGCCTAAATACTAGGCCTCAAATTTAATTCCCTCTAAATCTCTCGTTACCCACCGCTGTACTGTTGTTGCTGGGCAAGATATTTAGTGTCCGTCAAAGCACATTTTTTGTTCTGGGTTGAAGTACAATTCCCAATTTAGCAATTTCATAATTTAGTGGTTTCTGCTATATCAGAGCTATTTGAAATCTATCCCTAAAAGGGTATATAATATTGAAGGTGCACATAGGGTCATTCAGAATAACTTCACACACACCCGCTACTGTGTATTTCCAAGTCTAATTCTGTCACTAAATCCATACCGGTGACCCAGCGCCTAAATACTAGGCCTCAAATTTAATTCCCTCTAAATCTCTCGTTACCCACCGCTGTACTGTTGTTGCTGGGCAAGATATTTAGTGTCCGTCAAAGCACATTTTTTGTTCTGGGTTGAAGTACAATTCCCAATTTAGCAATTTCATAATTTAGTGGTTTCTGCTATATCAGAGCTATTTGAAATCTATCCCTAAAAGGGTATATAATATTGAAGGTGCACATAGGGTCATTCAGAATAACTTCACACACACGCTTCTGTGCATTTCCAAGTCTAATTCTGTCACTAAATCCATACCGGTGACCCAGCGCCTAAATACTAGGCCTCAAATTTAAATCCCTCTAAATCTCTCGTTACCCACCGCTGTACTGTTGTTGCTGGGCAAGATATTTAGTGTCTGTCAAAGCACATTTTTTGTTCTGGGTTGAAGTACAATTCCCAATTTAGCAATTTCATAATTTAGTGGTTTCTGCTATATCAGAGCTATTTGAAATCTATCCCTAAAAGGGTATATAATATTGAAGGTGCACATAGGGTCATTCAGAATAACTTCACACACACGCTTCTGTGCATTTCCAAGTCTAATTCTGTCACTAAATCCATACCGGTGACCCAGCGCCTAAATACTAGGCCTCAAATTTAAATCCCTCTAAATCTCTCGTTACCCACCGCTGTACTGTTGTTGCTGGGCAAGATATTTAGTGTCCGTCAAAGCACATTTTTTGTTCTGGGTTGAAGTACAATTCCCAATTTAGCAATTTCATAATTTAGTGGTTTCTGCTATATCAGAGCTATTTGAAATCTATCCCTAAAAGGGTATATAATATTGAAGGTGCACATAGGGTCATTCAGAATAACTTCACACACACCCGCTACTGTGTATTTCCAAGTCTAATTCTGTCACTAAATCCATACCGGTCACCCAGCGCCTAAATACTAGGCCTCAAATTTAATTCCCTCTAAATCTCTCGTTACCCACCGCTGTACTGTTGTTGCTGGGCAAGATATTTAGTGTCCGTCAAAGCACATTTTTTGTTCTGGGTTGAAGTACAATTCCCAATTTAGCAATTTCATAATTTAGTGGTTTCTGCTATATCAGAGCTATTTGAAATCTATCCCTAAAAGGGTATATAATATTGAAGGTGCACATAGGGTCATTCAGAATAACTTCACACACACGCTTCTGTGCATTTCCAAGTCTAATTCTGTCACTAAATCCATACCGGTCACCCAGCGCCTAAATACTAGGCCTCAAATTTATATCCCGCTGAATTTGAATACAATACATTGGGCCAAATAATATATTTGTTGTTGTGGTGAACCATAACAATGAGAAAAACATCTAGTAAGGGACGCGGACGTGGACATGGTCGTGGTGGTGTTAGTGGACCCTCTGGTGCTGGGAGAGGACGTGGCCGTTCTGCCACATCCACACGTCCTAGTGTACCAACTACCTCAGGTCCCAGTAGCCGCCAGAATTTACAGCGATATATGGTGGGGCCCAATGCCGTTCTAAGGATGGTAAGGCCTGAGCAGGTACAGGCATTAGTCAATTGGGTGGCCGACAGTGGATCCAGCACGTTCACATTATCTCCCACCCAGTCTTCTGCAGAAAGCGCACAGATGGCGCCTGAAAACCAACCCCATCAGTCTGTCACATCACCCCCATGCATACCAGGGAAACTGTCTCAGCCTCAAGTTATGCAGCAGTCTCTTATGCTGTTTGAAGACTCCGCTGGCAGGGTTTCCCAAGGGCATCCACCTAGCCCTTCCCCAGCGGTGAAAGACATAGAATGCACTGACGCACAACCACTTATGTTTCCTGATGATGAGGACATGGGAATACCACCTCAGCATGTCTCTGATGATGACGAAACACAGGTGCCAACTGCTGCGTCTTTCTGCAGTGTGCAGACTGAACAGGAGGTCAGGGATCAAGACTGGGTGGAAGACGATGCAGGGGACGATGAGGTCCTAGACCCCACATGGAATGAAGGTCGTGCCACTGACTTTCACAGTTCGGAGGAAGAGGCAGTGGTGAGACCGAGCCAACAGCGTAGCAAAAGAGGGAGCAGTGGGCAAAAGCAGAACACCCGCCGCCAAGAGACTCCGCCTGCTACTGACCGCCGCCATCTGGGACCGAGCACCCCAAAGGCAGCTTCAAGGAGTTCCCTGGCATGGCACTTCTTCAAACAATGTGCTGACGACAAGACCCGAGTGGTTTGCACGCTGTGCCATCAGAGCCTGAAGCGAGGCATTAACGTTCTGAACCTGAGCACAACCTGCATGACCAGGCACCTGCATGCAAAGCATGAACTGCAGTGGAGTAAACACCTTAAAACCAAGGAAGTCACTCAGGCTCCCCCTGCTACCTCTTCTGCTGCTGCCGCCTCGGCCTATTCTGCTGCTGCCGCCTCGGCCTCTTCCTCCGCCTCTGGAGGAACGTTGGCACCTGCCGCCCAGCAAACAGGGGATGTACCACCAACACCACCACCACCACCTCCGTCACCAAGCGTCTCAACCATGTCACACGCCAGCGTTCAGCTCTCCATCTCACAAACATTTGATAGAAAGCGTAAATTCCCACCTAGCCACCCTCGATCCCTGGCCCTGAATGCCAGCATTTCTAAACTACTGGCCTATGAAATGCTGTCATTTAGGCTGGTGGACACAGACAGCTTCAAACAGCTCATGTCGCTTGCTGTCCCACAGTATGTTGTTCCCAGCCGCCACTACTTCTCCAAGAGAGCCGTGCCTTCCCTGCACAACCAAGTATCCGATAAAATCAAGTGTGCACTGCGCAACGCCATCTGTGGCAAGGTCCACCTAACCACAGATACGTGGACCAGTAAGCACGGCCAGGGACGCTATATCTCCCTAACTGCACACTGGGTAAATGTAGTGGCAGCTGGGCCCCAGGCGGAGAGCTGTTTGGCGCACGTCCTTCCGCCGCCAAGGATCGCAGGGCAACATTCTTTGCCTCCTGTTGCCACCTCCTCCTTCTCGGCTTCCTCCTCCTCTTCTTCCACCTGCTCATCCAGTCAGCCACACACCTTCACCACCAACTTCAGCACAGCCCGGGGTAAACGTCAGCAGGCCATTCTGAAACTCATATGTTTGGGGGACAGGCCCCACACCGCACAGGAGTTGTGGCGGGGTATTGAACAACAGACCGACGAGTGGTTGCTGCCGGTGAGCCTCAAGCCCGGCCTGGTGGTGTGTGATAATGGGCGAAATCTCGTTGCAGCTCTGGGACTAGCCAATTTGACGCACATCCCTTGCTTGGCGCATGTGCTGAATTTGGTGGTGCAGAAGTTCATTCACAACTACCCCGACATGTCAGAGCTGCTGCATAAAGTGCGGGCCGTCTGTTCGCGCTTCCGGCGTTCACATCCTGCTGCTGCTCGCCTGTCTGCGCTACAGCGTAACTTCGGCCTTCCCGCTCACCGCCTCATATGCGACGTGCCCACCAGGTGGAACTCCACCTTGCACATGCTGGACAGACTGTGCGAGCAGCAGCAGGCCATAGTGGAGTTTCAGCTGCAGCACGCACGGGTCAGTCGCACTACAGAACAGCACCACTTCACCACCAATGACTGGGCCTCCATGCGAGACCTGTGTGCCCTGTTGCGCTGTTTCGAGTACTCCACCAACATGGCCAGTGGCGATGACACCGTTATCAGCGTTACAATACCACTTCTATGTCTCCTTGAGAAAACACTTAGGGCGATGATGGAAGAGGAGGTGGCCCAGGAGGAGGAGGAGGAGGAGGAGGAGGAAGAGGGGTCATTTTTAGCACTTTCTGGCCAGTCTCTTCGAAGTGACTCAGAGGGAGGTTTTTGGCAACAGCAGAGGCCAGGTACAAATGTGGCCAGCCAGGGCCCACTACTGGAGGACGAGGAGGACGAGGATGAGGAGGAGGTGGAGGAGGATGAGGATGAAGCATGGTCACAGCGGGGTGGCACCCAACGCAGCTCGGGTCCATCACTGGTGCGTGGCTGGGGGGAAAGGCAGGACGATGACGATACGCCTCCCACAGAGGATAGCTTGTCCTTACCCCTGGGCAGCCTGGCACACATGAGCGACTACATGCTGCAGTGCCTGCGCAACGACAGCAGAGTTGCCCACATTTTAACCTGTGCGGACTACTGGGTTGCCACCCTGCTGGATCCACGCTACAAAGACAATGTGCCCACCTTACTTCCTGCACTGGAGCGTGATAGGAAGATGCGCGAGTACAAGCGCACGTTGGTAGACGCGCTACTGAGAGCATTCCCAAATGTCACAGGGGAACAAGTGGAAGCCCAAGGCCAAGGCAGAGGAGGAGCAAGAGGTCGCCAAGGCAGCTGTGTCACGGCCAGCTCCTCTGAGGGCAGGGTTAGCATGGCAGAGATGTGGAAAACTTTTGTCAACACGCCACAGCTAACTGCACCACCACCTGATACGCAACGTGTTAGCAGGAGGCAACATTTCACTAACATGGTGGAACAGTACGTGTGCACACCCCTCCACGTACTGACTGATGGTTCGGCCCCATTCAACTTCTGGGTCTCTAAATTGTCCACGTGGCCAGAGCTAGCCTTTTATGCCTTGGAGGTGCTGGCCTGCCCGGCAGCCAGCGTTTTGTCTGAACGTGTATTCAGCACGGCAGGGGGCGTCATTACAGACAAACGCAGCCGCCTGTCTACAGCCAATGTGGACAAGCTGACGTTCATAAAAATGAACCAGGCATGGATCCCACAGGACCTGTCCGTCCCTTGTCCAGATTAGACATTAACTACCTCCCCATAACCATATATTATTGGACTCCAGGGCACTTCCTCATTCAATCCTATTTTTATTTTCATTTTACCATTATATTGCGAGGCTACCCAAAGTTGAATGAACCTCTCCTCTGCCTGTGTGCTAGGCATAAATATATGCCAATGGACTGTTGCAGTGGTGGCTGACGTGAAGCCTCATTCTCTGCTATGACATGCAGACTGATTCTCTGCTGTCATGAAGCCAGATTGTCTGTTACGGGACCTCTCTGCTCTGCCTGTGTGTGTGCTGGGCCTAAATATATGCCAATGGACTGTTGCAGTGGTGGGTGACGTGAAGCCTCATTCTCTGCTATGACATGCAGACTGATTCTCTGCTGACATGAAGCCAGATTGTCTGTTACGGGACCTCTCTGCTCTGCCTGTGTGCTAGGCCTAAATATATGCCAATGGACTGTTGCAGTGGTGGGTGACGTGAAGCCTCATTCTCTGCTATGACATGCAGACTGATTCTCTGCTGACATGAAGCCAGATCCTCTTTTACGGGACCTCTCTCCTCTGCCTGGGTGCTGGGCCTAAATTTATGACAATGGACTGTTGCAGTGGTGGCTGACGTGAAGCCTGATTCTCTGCTATGACATGCAGACTGATTCTCTGCTGTCATGAAGCCAGATTGTCTGTTACGGGACCTCTCTGCTCTGCCTGTGTGCTAGGCCTAAATATATGCCAATGGACTGTTGCAGTGGTGGGTGACGTGAAGCCTCATTCTCTGCTATGACATGCAGACTGATTCTCTGCTGACATGAAGCCAGATTGTCTGTTACGGGACCTCTCTGCTCTGCCTGTGTGCTAGGCCTAAATATATGCCAATGGACTGTTGCAGTGGTGGGTGACGTGAAGCCTCATTCTCTGCTATGACATGCAGACTGATTCTCTGCTGACATGAAGCCAGATCCTCTGTTACGGGAGCTCTCTCCTCTGCCTGGGTGCTGGGCCTAAATTTATGACAATTGACTGTTGCAGTGGTGGGTGACGTGAAGCCTGATTCTCTGCTATGATATGAAGACTGATTCTCTGCTGACATGAAGCCAGATTGTCTGTTACGGGACCTTTCTCCTCTGCCTGGGTTCTGGGCCTAAATTTATGAAAATTGACTGTTGCAGTGGTGGGTGACGTGAAGCCTGATTCTCTGCTATGATATGAAGACTGATTCTCTGCTGACATGAAGCCAGATTGTCTGTTACGGGACCTTTCTCCTCTGCCTGGGTTCTGGGCCTAAATTTATGAAAATTGACTCTTACAGTGGTGGGTGACGTGAAGCCTGATTCTCTGCTATGATATGAAGACTGATTCTCTGCTGACATGAAGCCAGATTCTCTGTTACGGGACCTCTCTCCTCTGCCTGGGTGCTGGGCCTAAATTTATGACAATGGACTGTTGCAGTGGTGGCTGACGTGAAGCCTGATTCTCTGCTATGACATGCAGACTGATTCTCTGCTGTCATGAAGCCAGATTGTCTGTTACGGGACCTCTCTGCTCTGCCTGTGTGCTAGGCCTAAATATATGCCAATGGACTGTTGCAGTGGTGGGTGACGTGAAGCCTGATTCTCTGCTATGATATGAAGACTGATTCTCTGCTGACATGAAGCCAGATTGTCTGTTACGGGACCTTTCTCCTCTGCCTGGGTTCTGGGCCTAAATTTATGAAAATTGACTCTTACAGTGGTGGGTGACGTGAAGCCTGATTCTCTGCTATGATATGAAGACTGATTCTCTGCTGACATGAAGCCAGATTGTCTGTTACGGGACCTTTCTCCTCTGCCTGGGTTCTGGGCCTAAATTTATGAAAATTGACTCTTACAGTGGTGGGTGACGTGAAGCCTGATTCTCTGCTATGATATGAAGACTGATTCTCTGCTGACATGAAGCCAGATTGTCTGTTACGGGACCTCTCTCCTCTGCCTGGGTGCTGGGCCTAAATTTATGACAATGGACTGTTGCAGTGGTGGCTGACGTGAAGCCTGATTCTCTGCTATGACATGCAGACTGATTCTCTGCTGACATGAAGCCAGATCCTCTGTTACGGGACCTCTCTCCTCTGCCTGTGTGTGTGCTGGGCCTAAATATATGCCAATGGACTGTTGCAGTGGTGGCTGACGTGAAGCCTCATTCTCTGCTATGACATGCAGACTAATTCTCTGCTGACATGAAGACAGATTCTCTGTTACGGGACCTCCCTCCTCTGCCTGGGTGCTGGGCCTAAATATATGCCAATGGACTGTTGCAGTGGTGGCTGACGTGAAGCCTCATTCTCTGCTATGACATGCAGACTGATTCTCTGCTGACATGAAGCCAGATTCTCTGTTACGGGACCTCTCTCCTCTGCCTGTGTGTGTGCTGGGCCTAAATATATGCCAATGGACTGTTGCAGTGGTGGCTGACGTGAAGCCTCATTCTCTGCTATGACATGCAGACTAATTCTCTGCTGACATGAAGACAGATTCTCTGTTACGGGACCTCCCTCCTCTGCCTGGGTGCTGGGCCTAAATATATGCCAATGGACTGTTGCAGTGGTGGCTGACGTGAAGCCTCATTCTCTGCTATGACATGCAGACTAATTCTCTGCTGACATGAAGACAGATTCTCTGTTACGGGACCTCCCTCCTCTGCCTGGGTGCTGGGCCTAAATATATGCCAATGGACTGTTGCAGTGGTGGCTGACGTGAAGCCTCATTCTCTGCTATGACATGCAGACTGATTCTCTGCTGACATGAAGCCAGATTCTCTGTTACGGGACCTCTCTCCTCTGCCTGTGTGTGTGCTGGGCCTAAATATATGCCAATGGACTGTTGCAGTGGTGGCTGACGTGAAGCCTCATTCTCTGCTATGACATGCAGACTAATTCTCTGCTGACATGAAGACAGATTCTCTGTTACGGGACCTCCCTCCTCTGCCTGGGTGCTGGGCCTAAATATATGCCAATGGACTGTTGCAGTGGTGGCTGACGTGAAGCCTCATTCTCTGCTATGACATGCAGACTGATTCTCTGCTGACATGAAGCCAGATTGTCTGTTACGGGACCTCTCTCCTCTGCCTGGGTGCTGGGTAGTGTTGAGAGCGAATATTCGAAAAGCAAATTTTTTTCGCGAATATCGCAACTTCGCGATTTCGCGAATATTTCGAATATAGTGCTATATATTCGTAAAAACGAATATTCGTTTTTTGTTTCCCCCCCCCCCCCCACAAAATTACAGTACACATATAATTGATTGTTTCCCAAAGGTCCAACAGCTCAGATCTTACTCACATTGCCTAGAAAGTGATTGAGGCGCGAATCTTCGTAAGGCGATTTTATTAGCGCACATGCGAATATCGGCACGTCCCAGAACAGAGGCAAAGGGCTTTGCATTCATACATTAGTGAATTGAGTTGCGAATCTTCGTAAGGCGATTTTATTAGCGCACATGCGAATATCTACACTTGTCCCAGAACAGAGGCAAAGGGCTTTGCATTCATACATTAGTGATTGAATTGAGCTGCGAATCTTCGTAAGGCGATTTTATTAACGCAAATGCAAATATCTACACTTGTCCCCAGAACAGAGAGGCAAAGGCCTGTGCATTCATATAGTATAGCACCATATTCGCGAATACGTAGAACTTCGTAAAATTCGATTTACGAATATTCGTATTTTTTATTTTACTTTCCACCTTACAGATTACATTGATCTGTACTCTGTCAACTACTGTCATCACCCCCCACTGTATCTCGATTGATTCCCAAAAGTCTCACATTCCCTAGAAAGTGATTGAGGTGCGAATCTTCGTAAGGCGATTTTATTAGCGCACATGCGAATATCTACACTTGTCCCAGAACAGAGGCAAAGGGCATTGCATTCATACATTAGTGATTGAATTGAGTTGCGAATCTTCGTAAGGCGATTTCATTAGCGCACATGTGAATTTTGCATAGCATATGTATTATGCGATAATTCGAATTATCGCATATGCGAAATAATAACGAATTTGAATAATCGCGAATATTTTACGAATATTCTTTCGAATATTCACAAAATTTCGCGAATTCGAATATGGGACATGCCGCTCAACACTAGTGCTGGGCCTAAATTTATGACAATGGACTGTTGCAGTGGTGGGTGACGTGAAGCCTGATTCTCTGCTATGACATGCAGACTGATTCTCTGCTGACATGAAGCCAGATTGTCTGTTACGGGACCTCTCTCCTCTGCCTGGGTGCTGGGCCTAAATATATGCCAATGGACTGTTGCAGTGGTGGCTGACGTGAAGCCTCATTCTCTGCTATGACATGCAGACTAATTCTCTGCTGACATGAAGACAGATTCTCTGTTACGGGACCTCTCTCCTCTGCCTGGGTGCCGGGGCCTAAATATCTGAGAATGGACTGTTCCAGTGGTGGGTGACGGGAAGCCAGATTCTCTGCTATGGAACCTCTCTCCAATTGATTTTGGTTAATTTTTATTTATTTAATTTTTATTTTAATTCATTTCCCTATCCACATTTGTTTGCAGGGGATTTACCTACATGTTGCTGCCTTTTGCAGCCCTCTAGCTCTTTCCTGGGCTGTTTTACAGCCTTTTTAGTGCCGAAAAGTTCGGGTCCCCATTGACTTCAATGGGGTTCGGGTTCGGGACGAAGTTCGGATCGGGTTCGGATCCCGAACCCGAACATTTCCGGGATGTTCGGCCGAACTTCTCGAACCCGAACATCCAGGTGTTCGCTCAACTCTACTCTGGATCCATGTGAGGTACAGGGCTGGTAAGATATTGTCATGTACTATATGATGTCTTATCATGGCATAACCCCTTTATGTGTTGTTCTTGGTGGGCGGGTGCAATGGGCGGCGAATGGTGGAGGAGTCAGTAACCTCCAGGCTAGTATAAATATAAGTCTCTCTTTACTAAAGTGCAAGAGAGGAGGAGTAGTACTTTATTTTCTATTTTTTTTGGAAAAAGAGTTAATTTGCATCACAGTTCAACAGGCAGTTGAAGCATAGCACTGAGCATGTGCGTCCACGTGAGTGAGGTGTACAGTGAAATGAGAAAAAGAACAAACAGCAGGTGGCGCTATACAGATAGATGTTATTGAATAACTAAGTAGCTATGCAAAATTTTCAGTGACTTGCAATCACAAAAGTATTCAGATCCAGGTGCTGGTTTAAAAAACTGCAGAATAATTTTTGTGGTACAACCCCGTAAATATTTATAATTCAAGATCCTGACTGTACTGGTGAAAAGCATCTGTTCAGGCGAATCATTTTATACTGTTTTGTGGAGCCTGATAGTACTGCAAAAAACAAAGTCTGATGACACCATGATATGTGACAAATGTCACACTGACGCTCATAACCGACGGGCCAAACCGATATGTGGAATCTATTCAGATATGCCGCCTTGTGCTTCAGATCCTTCCCTCTGTACAGTGCTCATGCTGTCTTTTAGAAAATTACTTCAGGACATCCCTTTAGTTGTTTGCAGTATTTTTAGTTTCTCTCCTTCGGGAACCTGGTTCTGTTCTCATAATGCTGACGTCTCGGCCCCCACCTGCTGGGAGCTGACACAGGACTTACCGGGGAAACTGTTTAAAGTTGCAAGCTAGCTTAAAGGGAGAAAAATATTATTTCCAGCTTCAAGGAAAAGATGAATGCTTCAAAAAATGACACTCTGATTCACGCGCACTACCAGCGTGGAGTATTTTCTGTAAGAATAAGCCGTGGCTCGGAGCAGATCTGATGTTTTTCCGCCAGATCTACCTGTTTAGTTTAATATCTGCCAGGATCACGTTGACATCCCATGATTAATGTGAGACATCATATAGCACACGAGAGTGTCCTTTCTGCTGCAGCTCTCTCCCTATCACAGCTAAGAAGGCAGTTGAAGGATGGAACTGAGCATGTGTGACCTCCTCAGCATGGTGGACAGAGAAATAAGAAAAAGAAGAAACAGCAGGTGGAGCTATACAGATACATTTTATTGAATAAAGCCTCATGCAGACATCCGTGGAACACGGTCCGTGAGATACCGGACTGGCATTGCGGGATCGCACGGCGTCATTGGTTGCTATGACGCCGTGCGCTCCTGCAATGCAAGTCCGGTATCTCACGGCTCCTGCAATGCAAGTCCAGTATCTCACGGACAGTGTTCCACGGACGTCTGCATGAGGCTTAACTCAGTAGCTATACAACATTTTTAATTACATGCAATTACAAAAGTATTCAGATCCAGGTGCTAAATCTAAGGTCTATCCTTCCATCCACATCTCATACGGCCCCATAGAAAAACTTAGTAAGGGATTCCTTTCCCGCCCAGTTTCTGAGTATGTATGCTTCAATCACTGTAATACAAAATGCAACGTGGAACACCACAGATTTCTGATGAATTTATTATTTCTTTTAAGCAGAAGAAATTTTTATTAAAAAAAGTCACCAATTTATGTCGGAAAAAGAGGAACAGATGCTTCATGAATATGGCACCCATTCCAACCACCATATTTCTCCATGTATTTACACCAGACAACTGGCATAAATACATTGATAAATCTCTTGCTTCCCTTCTATTACAAAGCTGTCTGTCCGCAGCCACCACTAGGGGGAGCTCCGTGTATAGGAATTTATGCAGTTACAGTTCATGGGAAAAGAAGCTGCAATCAACTTAACACAGAGCTCCCTCTAGTGGTGGCTGCAGTGTTTTCACATCGGAAAGAGGAAGAGTTGTTCAGCGCCGGCCTAAAACAGTCATATGATCTGCCTCCATTGAAGGTACGCCGTACAGTTTCCACGGATTGACCAAGTAGTACATTGTGTTTCTATTGTAGGAGTAACAAATCATTAGAACCTACAAACTTTATGTATGGCTGTAGATTTTTTCTCTAATCTATTAAATATACCTTGAATGGTTGCAGTCTGATCCATTTGATTTCAGGGATAATATTTACTGCCTATTTGAATCTCTAGGCTGATCTCTATCACCATCCAACCCACCACCACCACCTTTGTTGCTCCCAATTTTGGATGCTTGTTTATAGAGAGATTTACCTGACCATCATCTTGTCCCTATGGTCAGATCCTAGGGTGGCCAGACAGGCCAGTTTATTTGCTCCCTGTCCTCTGTCTGGCGCAGGGACTGGAAGGACACTTGGGTGTCCTCCTTTTCTCTGGCATTGCGCTATCTGAAAACATCTAGACACTGACTGACTGAGGCTTTCTCTAACCCCCAGTTGGTCGACATGTCACTTTGTGACCACTGAGGGTGAGAGAAGCACTCGTGCCCCCACGCAGCTTTTTTTTTTTCTTGCCGGGCACTTTTTACTGAGTTGGAGGGGGGGAGACTTAGTAGAGGCTTAGTAGAGTTGGAGATGTGGTCTCATGTCCTCCTTTTTGGGGTGCAAGCGGCCACCCTAGCGAATCCTCTGGTGGGCTCAGGCTCTAATACCATAGTGTCCCTAAAGGTCCAGGAGAAAAAAAAAACATTCTGACTGCCTTTGGAGCCAATCTCCCGCCACTTCTTTGATTCAAAACATATTAGCCTTTATTGATGAATTATTGGTTGGGCCTCAAGAATAATTTCTTCTGGTGGGCCCCAGGAGCCCCAGTCTGACCCTGCATGTGTATTGACTATGGGCATGACCTGTTGGGGTTCCTTGAAGACTGGTTTGAGAAACACTCTCATGCGGCATAGTCCTCTATTTCACAGGTGGAAGGACCTGCATGTAGCATCTCGCATACCTTTAATTTTATATATCTACGAATCTAATATTTTTATGCAAGGACTTTATGGTGCTTTTTGGCATGGAAAAGAACTCCATGATGTTGTGTTTTGGCGCACCGTCCCACGGTAACCCATCTCCATTACCCTTGCTTTCCAGACACTCTAGCCATGATATCAAGCTGCGGGTTCTAATACACAAAGAGCCACAGAGCCTCCATTAGACAGCGGCGGGGTAGCGACCAGTAGAATATTTTTTCGTTACGTGCTTGCTCAGTACTGTTAGGTCTGCGGCGTGTTTAATTAAAATAATTTCCATTGTCATGATCATTATGCTGCAATGTAATATCTTTCTGCCTGCAAATGTCGCTAAGAATAAGAGCACCATGAGGGAATGTGAACGACTATTAGGTATGAAAGCACATGGGGACCGCGTCGGAAAATTCTTCAGAGTCAAATAAACCCGTACATGTACAATTATGCTGTTGCTACGTTTGCGGTTATCTGAATGCCACATGGTAAGAATATCTAATTATGTGAAATCATTATTACAGCCGACTGTCTAATGGCGTACGTACCCACCCAGGCAAGAAGCGGTAAGCTGTGACCAGTGCTAGGATCTGGGACGGGTGAAAGGATGTGTCCTTAGATTGTGAGCCCCATTGGGGACAGTTGGATGCTAATGTCTGTGAAGCGCTGGGGAATATAGTAGCGCTATATAAGTGCATTAAATAAATAAATCCAGAAAGAGAAAAATGTGCAAATATCATTGCTCCTTGAGCAGAGGTGCACCTAGCCTTTCTGCTGCCTGAGGCGAAAATTGAAATGGTGCCTCTCCCTCCCCAATGCCAATTTCTTAACCTAACCCCTTCCCTTCAGCCCATGGCCCTTCGGCTGCCCCCCTCTTGCCCCTACCTGGTGATGCTTGAGGCGATCACCTCACCTGGCCTTATTGGGGGGTGCAGCCCTGTCCTTGAGTGATACTAAGGGTTTTCTGCATGTCTAGAGCGTGGATCTACTTATTAGGGTACTGACCTTGATTAGGAGCCCAGTATCTGATCGGTGGGGGTCTGACACCCGGGACCCCCGCCAAACACTTGTTTGAGACGACACTGGCGCTTACCAGAGCTTACCTAGCTCAGCGCCATACATTGTATAGGGGGCGTGTTTGGTATCGCACTCAGCGCCAATGACTTTGATGGAACTGAGCTGCGTCTAGGCCAAGTGACTGATGAACGTGTCGCCCCTGGCCTAGGAAAAGCTGTGAAAAGGCTGCAACTCTACGGCGAGTGCCGGTGTCTTCTCAAACAGCTGATCGGCGGGGGTCCTGAGTCTTGGACCCCCACAATCAGATACTGATGACCTATCCAGAGGACAGGTCATCAGTATAAAAATCTGTGATTCGCATTCTAGATTTACTAATAGTGTGAAACTATTAGTAAATCTGCGCCACTGTTTTATACTAACTCCTCCCCCCTGAGTACCTGGAGAAAACCCACGCATCTTGGTCGGATTCGAACCAAACCGATTCGAGTGCTAACCACTGAGCCACTGTGCTGCCAATGATAGAACATGTCCTATTTTTGTCTGTAGGCACTTCTACAATGGGACCCACAAAAAGTGTGGGATGCACAGGGACCATATCTGTATTTTGCGAATTCGCAATTGGAGGTCCGCAAAACGAATACAGTCGTGTGCAGGAAGCATAATCCAAACAGACTGGACATTAAAGAGTTAAAGTTATTACAGATTGCATGTTCTGGGGCAAGAGAGTGGGAGAGACTGCAGCAGGTTCTTGGGGGCACATGGGAGGGAGCGCCGCTTAAATTATAGACATCTGCAGCACAGCTGGGACTCCAGATACCCACTTGAAAATTTGGCAGGTGATGAGAGGCGCAGAAACCTATTTATAAATCAGGGCTGGTGGTGCTGGGCAGTACTCTGCGGGACCGAGATGCTGGAAGGAATGTTCTTCGTGTTGCATGTTATGTTGCTGCGATGTTCTGCAGACTTCCAAGTGGAAACTGACTTCTTGATGTGTACGCTTGCAGAGAAATGCTGGTGTATTCTTGGGAGAAATGCCAAGTTCCTTTGTTTTTTGGTAATTTTTATTTTACCTTAACAAATATAGATCCTTAGAAATGGAAGTAAAGCAAAGCAATGAGGCTTTTATCTTCCAATAAATATTTCAGGGGGGTTTTGACATGCCATCTCCTAAAACATTACATCGCCTAGACCCTTCAGTGAGGAGATCCAATGGTCTTCTCTTTGTGTTGCTCAGGAAGTCCAGAATTTGCTGACCTCATTGTAGACTTCACAGCAATGTAACTGGACATCGCTGGTCATCCTGAAGAAGTTGGTCTACTGATAATGTGTTATACATACTAATGCATTTGGTACCAGCCCTGGTGGGACTATATACCATAACCCTAGCATTACCTACAAACCTGGGTGAAGATGAGAGATATCATGGAGTGTCAGCTGTCATATGTCTTAATAGGTGCACTGGCCAGGTGGTCCCAATGGTACTCTGGGTCCCCTGGATACTATTGAGGTGTCACCACGCATTGCTGTTTTCCAGAAGGGTTGATAAGGTGTGGTGCACCCCAATGTGAAATAATTCCAGAAAGTCAGGGTCTGCCGTAAACCAATGTGCTTCTTTACTGGAGGAACTGAAGTGCAAAACAATAAGCGAAGGCACTGAGCTGGCTTCTCCAGTCTCCTCCCTGGCAGAAGAAGGTTTGATGCTATGAAAAGGTCTGTGCGCTCTCTCTCACCCTGTCCAAAGAGCTGGTGGTTCTTCCAGCTGGCCCTCTGGTCAAGGAGCTGGTGGTCAATTGTCTTTGGCAGAGTGCCCCGCCTATGGCTCTAACTGCTCTCATTATATATAGAGTTATGGGCACATTTATTAAGATCAATGTTTTACACACCAGTCTTAATGAGCCCCTGCGGTGGTGGTGGATCGCTGACGTTATGTAGAGGCACTGGACTCTACATAACTTCGGCGTATCCACAGCCGCTACTAAATACCGCCGATACTAAATACTAAAGCTTCCTTGCTGTCTTACATTTAGACAATTTTCTACACCTAAACCAGGAGTAGAAAATGATGAATGATTCTGGCCCGCCCCCTTTTTCAGACCTAGCGTGAGTGGGGAAGAAGTCGCAGATTCTGCTGCAACATGGCGTGTAAATGATCCCCTTAGTTTCTAGAGGAAGGGGTAAAGTGGAGAAGTACAGCCTAAACAGAAACAATGTTGCAATTTCAGTTTGTCAGTTTGTATACAGTTTCAATACAAGTCTATGGGAATGACTTAGGGCCCTTTCACACCTGCGTTATAGTCTTCCGGCATAGAGTTCCGTCGTCGGGGCTCTATGCCGGAAGAATACTGATCAGGATTTTCCTAATGCATTCTGAATGGACAGTCCGTCCTTCAGGATGCATCAGGATGTCTTCAGTTCCGGAACGGAACGTTTTTTGGCCGCAGCATGCTGCGCTTTTTGCTCCGGCCAAAAATCCGGAACACTTGACGCAAGGCCGGATCCGGAATGAATGCCCATTGAAAGGCATTGATCCGGATCCGGCCTTAAGCTAAACGTCGTTTCGGCGCATTGCCGGATGCGACGTTTAGCTTTTTCTCAATGGTTACCATGGCTGCCGGGACGCTAAAGTCCTGGCAGCCATGGTAAACTGTAGTGGCGAGCGGGGAGCAGCATACTTACCATCCGTGCGGCTCCCGGGCGCTCCAGAGTGACGTCAGGGCGCCTTAAGCGCATGGATCACGTGATCGCATGTACACGTCATCCATGCGCCTGGGGCACCCTGACGTCATTCTGGAGCGCCCCGGGAGCCGCACGGATGGTAAGTATGCTGCTCCCCTGCTCCCCACTACTACTATGGCAACCAGGACTTTAATAGCGTCCTGGCTGCCATAGTAACACTGAAAGCATTTTGAAGACGCATCCGTCTTCAAATGCTTTCAGTACACTTGCGTTTTTCCGGATCCGGCGTGTAATTCCGGCAAGTGGAGTACACGCCGGATCCGGACAACGCAAGTGTGAAAGAGGCCTAAGCAGTTTTCAAGACATAAACAAGCCTAAACCAGAAAAAATAAATAAAGCTAAACCAGAAAAGGTCAGTGCTTGTTTTTTCCCTCCAAAACTTTGCATAGTAACTGTGCATAGATAGAAAGTCCCAAAGTCTGTCAGCATTAGCTTATAGTGCATTAATCCTAGTGCATTTATAGTGTAATAACAGTGCTAATGGATATATTACAATAAACATAGAAATATGGTTTGACAATGAGTATAAGTGTAACCAACAGCATAAATCAAAGTGCAAGTTAACCCTTCCAATAAAGAAGGGAGTTGATGACTTTGCACAGTAGCAAAAGAGGCAAATGTCCAAAATTCCCACAGTCCAAAATACCCTTGCTCCAGGGCACTACATAGGTTTTTCCTCCTAATAGCCAAATTGAGATGGGGTCAAACTGAGCTGCTCCCCAATTCCCCAAACACCTCATTGTCCACTGGTCGCACCTCTATGATACATAGACACCTATACCCACCAAAACATCAGAGTTCGGGGGTCTCATGATGGCCACATGGTTTCTACTAGTAGCATAAACTCATCTCAGACCCTTTGTTTCCTTTGCTGATCTGATCCCATATTTTACTCTCACCTTTCCACCCCAGTGATTACCTTCTATTTTAGTATATTGATTCCCATATTTTTTTAAAGTTGACAACCATGTAACTATGCACCAGCAGAAGATTTAAGGCCTCGGGTGTTACACAATCCTTTTGCTTGACCCCTAGGTTATTGATGAGTGTAGTGAACACTGTGCAGAGTTAGTATGCAGGCCTAACAGGCAGAGAGTTCCCTTATAATGGTGTGTTACTGCGATGATCCAGTTCTCTGTAGGTCCCCCAGAGGCTCCTGTGCATTGGGCAGTACATAACTGTCTATTCCCGTCTCTTCACAGTTTGATCTTCAGTGCCGGGCTGCTTCTAAATGTTCTCTCTAACGCAATGGCAAAAAAAAAACTGGAACTGTATGAAAAATGCATTTGCAGAGAGGTTCTGCACACTTTGGTTTCATGGCGTGTAATAATTCACTGCACCGTTCCTTCTTCTGCATGCTATGGTCCAGGAGCTGCACTATATCTGAGACAGGTGTCACAAAGACATGCCTGGAAAAGAAGAATTTTATAAGGCTGTTTCCCATCTGTGTTGCTTTTGCAGACAGGTTATTGCTGTGAAATTTCCCATTTTCATCCACAGTGTATGGAGGGTGCAATTACAGTCGAGTACAAAAGTTTCATCATGTTCCAGGACGTGACTCTTTTTCACTAAGCTAAATGCAACAGAATTCTGGCTTAATGTGTGCCGAAAAAGTGCTATTTGTATTTTGCACCTTATTTATTATGTGTTTTAGACAGTTTGTGGTCTGCTCAGTAAGTGGAGAGGTAGCTAAGCTGGAATGGGTTATGGCTTACAATGTGCGGTAAAAGTGCATCAAATTTAAGGTGCAATCTAAATTGCACACAACATTTTTTCTCCGAATCCCGGCATATTTGCCTGGTAATGGCCGGATCTTCGCCCGATCCCATTATAATCAAAGTAGACGGCTGGCATTGCAATAAAATCTGGCTATGTGAGACCCAGAGAGTTGCGGCAGGCTGCAAGTGTGAAAACTAGACCGGGGGATGGGGACAACTGACTTCACCCCACTTTAAAGGGGTTATCCCATGATTATACAGTAGTAAGAATTGTACAGTAATGTAAAGAAATCTGACATTATAGAGGAC
Organism: Bufo gargarizans; assembly: GCF_014858855.1. Classification (NCBI taxonomy): domain Eukaryota; kingdom Metazoa; phylum Chordata; class Amphibia; order Anura; family Bufonidae; genus Bufo; species Bufo gargarizans. The sequence continues at coordinate 50,122,371 of NC_058085.1, read as the reverse complement.
AGTCTCTTTCTAACAAAACTGGAACCAGTCCTGTACCTCACATGGATTCACAGATCTCCCCATTCAGTTGCTCTCCTAGATTTATTTCAAAGTGGAAGCTCGGGAACGTGCCTTTGCTCATGGTTCACATGTCCTGTGACTGTCACAGATTTCAACAGTAGGTATAGCTGCTGGCAGTTGAAGGTTAGAACAGAGCATCTGCGTCCACCTCAGCAAGGTGGACAGAAAGATGAGGAAAAGAACAAACACCTGGTGGACCTATACAGAAAGATTTTATTGAATAACTCGGTAACTATAATGTTTAATTATGTGCAATTGCAAAAGTATTCAGATCCAGATACTTTTCCAGATATGTAGAATATTTTTAGTGGGACAACAACTTTAAGAGGGAGAAGTCACCCTATAATCTAGCATAGCATATGGGGCAGGGTACTACCTGCAGTTGGCTTTCTCTTTAGTGGATGGCAACTCTGAGATTTGTTAGGTATCTTACTCCTCAGATTAAAGGGGGGCTGTGTTAGTATATTTTTTTGCCTTTTAGTACATCATTTCTCCCGTTTCGGTCTTGCCAGCCGCTCATTTTTCCCAACTTAAATGGGAATCAGCAGGGGTGGATTATAGGGTGTATTAGTACATAGCGCCCCTGACTGTGCCACATGATATAATACATTATGAAGAATATTCAAGCTAGGATGTTAAAGTCATTGAACATACTGTTATGTACTCCCTCGGCCCCTCTCCAAAAACGCTGCTCTACCGCTGTGGCATCCAGTCCTGCTGACAGCGGGGCTGTTCGGCCTACCAGGGAGCAAGGATGTGGCATCATGTGCTTCCTAAAGGTGCGGTATTGCCTGTGATTTGGTCTTCTTGCCTCATACCCTTAGTTTTCGCCTATGACTTATCATTTTGGTTCTGAAATTATCGCCTGCTTTTGCCCTCTTGGTATATCACTCTGCGTTTGTTGCTTCTTTAGTTCTGACGGTATTCATAAGATCTGACGTCTCCTTCTGTCTTCCCTAAGTAGGTCCTGTGCACTTAGTCTACTCAGGGACTATTGCCCAGTTGGGGGACGCCGTTTGGAGCAGATCATCCAAGTAGGTAGGGACAGTGGTGTGGTTAGAGCTCAGGTCTGCCCTGTTCCCTACCAAATATGACACATAGATTGTTCAGTATTGTGGTGGAGTTTTGGGATATTGGATGATCAGAATTTTCAGACTTTCCAGGTAAAACTAATTCCAGTATTTTGCTTCTTGTTACACTTCCGTGCAGTAAATGTTGGACCATCCTCCGCAATTTTGGTTGTTGTCAGTGGGTAACTTGGCTCTAGTTGTGTAGATTTACATGTGACTTTCGAGCAGCCGTCTTCTAACCGTAAAGGGGCCACGCCAATGCCACAGAGGTTTAATGACACGTTGATGTCAACGTTAATAAAGCTGTGGTTGTTTTGTTGCTTTGCCAAGCGTCCCAAAGTTAGCATCCTATGTGCAAACACCAGTGGGCGCAACGCATGTGCGGTGTAAATAAACCTATGGTGGTTTCTCCTCGGTGCAATGCTCCAGATCTTCTCCTGATACCAGACTGAAAAAAATATATAAAACTTGAACAGCTGAAAATATAAATAGCTCACTCCATCACTTGGCCCCGTTCCTTCCCACCCACATTCTCGATCTCTCTTTTCTTTCTCTGGGCCTGAAAATACTCACAACGCGTTGGAGCCAGTGGCAGAAGATTTGGGTAATTGGTACATCTGCTGTGGATTGTAGCCTGGCCAGCACTGCATGTGCAGCCTGTAATTACATATGAATAGGACTTCATAACTGTACAGTTTGAAACTACGGGGAGGGGGCGCAACCAGTAATATGTGCGCAATTAACCACTTGCTGACTTGACCACTTTATCATGATGCTCTGCAGAATTAAGTGTTGAGGAAGCGTCCGTCCTGGAGAACGGCTTGACCTGGGAAATTTATATTCCCTTTATTTCCCTGCTGCTCATCCAAAGAGCATTCACCAATGCTACAGACTGTTCGAACCGCCATTGCTAACGTGTAGCGGGAGGGGAGCTGGCATTAATCTGGCCATGTTTCTTACATATTTGGGAGCTTGGAGCTAAATCACGGATTTCGTTTACTGCAGGAAGACCCCGTCTTGAATAAGCCCGGTAGACACCCGTTAGGGCGTATTGACACGTAGCAGATTTGTTGGAGAAATGTATTCTACTGTCTTAAAAATGCATGTGCTTGGGGCTAAAACAACCCCACTAAGGGCTCATGCACACGATCGTATGCAGTTTGCAGTCCGCAAAACACGGATCCGGAAAAAAACAACAATATCCATGTGACGTCCATGTTACATCCATTTTTTTTTTTTTTTGCAGATCCATTGTAACAAAGCCTGTTCTTGTGCGCAAAACGGACAAGAATAGGACATTTTCTATTTTTTTTAGCTGAACAGCCATGCGGACTTACGGAAAAGGAATGCACACAGAGTTAGGGCTGAAGCACACGACCATATGTATTTTGGGGTACGCAAAACACAGATCTGCAAAAAATACGGAGGACGTCTGTGTGCATTCCGTATTTTGCAGAACGGAACAGCTGGCCCCTAATAGAACATCCGTTTTTGCGTAACGGACATACAGACATACGGAAGCAGAAAGTTTTTTTTTTCGGACCCATTGAAATGACTGGTTCTGCATATGGTCCGCAAAAAAAGCATACACGGACAGAAAATACATTTGTGTGCATGAGCCCTAAGGTCAACAAATCTGCAAGGTGTGAATCTCTTGGGAGGCGGCCTGCACACGATACGTATTTACACAAATTCCACTCGGATTTTCTCGCAGATTTATGTGTGTTTCCGTACCATAAACCGCATGATGTAAATTTTCTGCAGATCTCACCCTTGCATTGAAAAGGGTGAAGTCCGCGCGAAAAAATCTAAATCATCCCAATTTCCACACGGAAGTTAAAAGCAAAGTGTATGTGAGATTTGTCAGACCAAATTCACTTTGCTGGTACTGTTATGCTGAAGTTTTCTGCACGAAAATAGGTGAGGAAAAACCGCGCGTTAATCCGCATCGTGCGCAGATAGCCTTATGCCACCTGCACACGTTGTGGAACACATGTGATTTTTCTGCGCGGATTCCCATGCAGAAAAAACGCTACAGTACCAGTAAAGTGTATGAGATTACACCAATCTCATGTAGACTGTGCAGATTTTTTCTGTGCGGAAACTGACCTGCGTTGCCGATTTCAAAATCTGCAGTGTGTCAATTATGTTTGCGGGTTTAGCTGCAGGGTGAGATCTGCGGCAAAACTGCATCAAATTTGCACTGAAAACCGCTGTTAGACATTGTGGGTTTTGGTGCGCATATGCTGCAGAAACGCACATAAATCCGCACGGAAATTCGTGCGGATCTTATGTGCGTTCACCTGCCACTGTGCGCAGCTGGCCTTAGTGTACCTGCACACGGTGAAGATTGTGTGCAGGAAATCTGCACACACAAAAATTCGCACACAAAAAATCCGCACAAATCTATTGCGGTTTTTATGTGTTTTTTTCATGCAGATTTTCTATTTATGTAAACAACCCCATTAAAGCCTATTGGGAAAACCCCTCTACAGAAGGTGCAGAATGCGCACAATTTTCTGTGCAGCGAATATTCACACATAGCAGTTAAGGTGCAGCTAACGCCGTATCAAAACGTCTCGGAAAAAAACACATTTGCTGAGGTTTTTTTAACTGGCTGCATGAATTTTACCTGTAAACCAAAGGTAAGTCCCGTGTAAAACGAGGCGGACACTTACTGCCTTCTAAAATTGCATGGTTTTTTTAGGTGTACATCTACCGCTACGTGTGAACACAGCCTAATATGGTATTTCATTGATACTAAAATGAAGCATGCAGAACAGTTCTCACCATGAAGTCTATTAAATTCTTACTGACATCTCTTTTAATGGTGGTGTTTATGTCGTTGTGCGGAGATGGAGGATATTTTGTGCGTTTGGTTACAGGGACAGAGACTGGAAGGTCGGCACGGAGGCGGTTGGATTGGACCGATTGGCAGCCATGCAATAGACATCTCTGCTTCCTTCCTTCTTCGTGTGGGAAGAAAATGATATACTGGAAGCAGAACGCCTGATATAATTGCTGCCGTGGGATCTGGCTTGTGACTATACAGAGATTATAGGACGGGATTCTCAGCGCTGATGTCGGGTGTTTAGACTGTATTTAGATACGAGAGACACATAGAAGCTGATTGATCCTTTAGTTGCTAAGATCACACATTTGATGGATACTGCTAACATTATTCTGGAAAACATGGCCGTGCAATCTCTCTCAGGGATGCACCTGGCCTTTCTGCTGCTTGAGGTGAAAACTGAAATGGCGCCCCTCCTTCCCCAATGCCAATTTCTTAACCTAAGCCCTTTCCTTCAGCCCATGGCCCTTCGGCTGTCCCCCTCTTGCCTCTACCTGGTGCTGCCTGAGGCGATCGCCTCACCTGGCCTCATTGGTGGTGTGCCCCTGCTCTCTTTCCACCAAATGGACGGGAGAAGTTGTGTTCATTGGATATTGTGAAGTCACATCTAGAGATTTCTTCATGCGTGGGTTTTACGGGTGTCCCCTCGACTGTGCACCTACAGTACTTGGCCACGGTATGTGACATCAATGAGTTTTCCGAGACTTTTATGCTCATGATCTATCCTCTGGATAAGTCATCAGTACCTGATCAATGGTGGTCCGACACCTGGAGCTCACATTAGCTCCGTGGCCTTCCGCACCTCAGTCTAGTCCATTTGACGTCAAAATCACATAGCCTACAGCGTTGTGAATTGTATAGCAGCTGTGCTTGGTATCGTATCTGAGCCTCATTCACTCCAATGGGCTGAGCTACGGCTAGGTCACGTGACCGAAGAACATGACGTAACATGGCCTAGGCCTGTGATGGCTAACCTCCGGCACTCCAGCTGTGGTAAAACTACGACTCCCAAGATGTACACTTGCTTGGCTGTTCTCAGATCTCCATAGAAGCGAATGGAGCATGCTTGCAGTCGTAGTTTCACCACAGCTGGAGTGCCAGAGGTTAGCCATCACTGAGGCTTAGCTGTGAGAAGGCCGTGGCGCTACTGTGAGCACTGGTGCCTTCTCACAAAACAGATCGGATCCCAGCTGTCAGATCCTTGCCACCGATCAGATACTGATGACCCATCCAGAGGATAGGTCATCAATATAAAAGTAAACCCCTTTAATGGGCTGCTCACCAGAATAGATAACTGGTACTAATGCTACCATTAATATACGTTAGGCTCTGTTCATATCTGTACTAAAGGTAAGTCTGATCTGGCAGAGGAACAGACTACCTCAGTTACGGATATCGCCAAGCACTGCCAGGTCCCCATTGACCATAACAGGATCAGACGGGGATTGGGTGGCTTGGCCGGGCAAATACTGGAGTGAGATTTGTCTGGCCAAAAGCTGGCATTTATGCCATAAAGCCGTCGGATTCCCGTCAGAGTGAATGGGGACCCGGCAGTGCCCAGCGGTATGTATAACTCCGGTAGTCAGCTCCTCTACAACAATACATTGAGCGCATTTGTGAACCTACCCTCACAGGTATAGTTTCTTAAAGGGGTGTCAACCAATTACAGTATACAGGGAGCTGCTGTATCAGACACACAAAAGAAGACAACCCCTTTAAGTGCAGAGCACCATTCCTCTGGCCTCTCCTCCTACACACATACTCGTCAACATCTTGGCTGCCTGTTTCTGCCACCATTAGGTGGCGATCTCAGATTGGCTCCATAGGACGTCTGTTGATCCGGACAGGGGAAAGACGCTCTGTGCGAAGAAAACAAGGAATCGTAGCCTTATTACATACGTTACGACGCCTCGCAGAATCTTACAAAATATTATGGCAGGAGGAAATCCGCCCAAGACATTTCTCCTACTATTGCTTGTTTTTTTTGGCAGCACTTTCATGCACCATCTATAGAGGAGATAATTACAGTTGGCTTCCCAGTGACATGATTGAAATAAATCAGCAACTGTTTTGTGGCGGAACCCGAGATATTGGATTGAAGCACCATGTCTGGCCTGAAGGCCGCCGTTAGGACAGCCCGGGCCCATCGAAGCATGGATAATTGAGGATTTGTTGTGGGAAGGTGTATCGATAAACCTATAGAAAGTGCTGCAGTCAGCTTGTGCTTTACTCCATGAAATATATATTCCATCTTCTTATTTATCACTGAGGAAGAATCGCCGGAGGTTATTTTCAGCTCGAGCTCCAGCTGAGGTTTTGAGGCTCAATAGCCTGTGAGCTCTGGATTCAGGATGCGGGAAATCTTACATGAGGATGTGAGAGTTAATTGTATAGGAAGAGTAGAAGGCTCCCCCACGGTAACACAACTTCACTGCTGACAACTCTCTGCTGACAACCCACTCTGCCCACTCTGTATAATGGGTTTCTGAACGGAGAGAGGGAGCTTTTACTTGCTCTTATCTGTCCCAACGGTGCATGTTATACCTGAGAACAAGAGATGTCTCCCTAGGAGCAAATGTGGGATACTGCTGGCACAAAAGGAAATTACAGTTATTAATGCATCATTTCCTATGCTTGCCACGTCTGCTGATATTCTGATCACCGCATCACTTGTAATTTATTGAAGACGCGCACATGTATTAACAATGGCATTGTAAATGTCTCCTACGATGGCCAGATACAGAACATTCTGTTTCCAACAAGTTCACATGGGGACTCGAAGTGAAAATATGAAGCTTCGAATATTGGTCCTATGTAGATAGGGCAGTACAGAGCTCTTATAGGGCCTTATAGCAAAACTTTGTTTGTGCCCTGCCCCCTCTACCACCCAGGTACCCAGTACATGTGCATCAGTTACTCACAATCAATGCAAAGCGCAAAGGCCCAGATTTTAGACAAATTTACTGCCAAAAATGCATTGATAAATCTCCAGCTTCAGAAAGACGGCTGTCTGCAGCCACCACTAGGGGGAGCTCAGTGCATAGAAATGTATACAGTTACTATTTACTGGAATGGAAGCTGAAATAAAAGAATTGTCATAAAAAAAAGCCACCCTCCACCTCACCCACTTTATCCGACTTCTCTGTTGGAAAAAGTGGAACAGGTGCTTCATAAATATGGTGCTCATTCTGACCACCATATTTCTCAATGAATTTAAACCAGGCAAAATACATTGATAAATCTCCTGCTTCCCTTCTATCAGAAAGTTGTCTGCCTGCAGCTACCACTAGGGGCAGCTCAGTGCATAGAAATGTATACAGTTCACATTCACTGGAATAGAAGCTGAAATAAAATAAATAAAAATGTAATAAAAAAATAATCATCCTCCACCTCACTCACTTTGTCTGACTTCTATATTGGAAAAAGTGGAACAGGTGCTTCATAAATATGACAACTCATTCTAACCACAATATTTGTCATTGAATTGAAAACGGACAACTATTATAAATCTCCTGCTTTCCTTTTATCAGAAAGCTGGCACCCTGCAGCCACCACTAGGGGGAGCTCAGTGCATAGAAATATATACAATTACCATTTACTGAAGCTGAAATAATCTCTTTGCATTGAGCTCCCTCTAGTGGCGGTTGCATGAACATGCAGTGTTTTCTTGTCGGGTTCAGCACCAAATATCCTCCTCCCTCTGGGCCCTGTAGCAGTTCCATGTTGCCAGTATGCTACTGTATGCGAGGCACCTTACTTTATTCTACACAGTTATTAGGCAGTAGGCACTGATACTCCTAAATGTACTGTGGCTCAGGTCCTGCAGTGACCGACATGCTCCTGGGGGGTTCTAAACTTGGGACACCCATTTATTGCATCCATATGCCCTAAACTGGCAGATGATTGTTCGAAATAGACAGCCGCTAAAGTATCTGATAACCAGACAGACCCCGTTTGTGACCGTACACCTTGTGCAAAGTAATTACAATCAAATACAATGTCTCATCAGCAACAAGTAGCCTACTTGTTGACAGTTTTCACATAACAACAGGTTAGGGTCGGGGTTCTCTGGGATTTACATATTGATGACTTATTGTCATGATAGGTTATCAATTTGAAATCAGTGAAAGTCCTACTCCCGAAATCCCCAATGATCAGCTGTAGGACAAGGCTACGGCGCCTTTGTGATCCCTTAGGCTTCTTCTAGGCCATGTAACATGTCAACAGGTCATTGGTCACATCAAGTGAAGGGCGCTGAACTGCAACACCAAGCACAGCCACTATCCAATGGATGGTACTGTGCTTGGTAAGCTGCAAGGAGGTCGGGGAGCTCAGGGTGTTTAACAAGTCTCATGTACACTTTGCATATATTTTCTGTGCGGAAATCGACCTACTGTGCAGATTTTGTTTCTGCCGATTTCACTTTTTACATTGCAAGGGGTGAGATCTGCGGCAAAACCACATCAAAACCCGCAAGTAACACATGATTTATGGCGCAGAAATGGAGAGAAATCTGCATGAAAATCCTTGTTTTGTAAACCCACACCCTTGTTCACGTACCCTGAGCGACTGGACAGTGAACAGAACACTTTCTACATTTTTGTGTGATCTTTAAATGTCCCAATGTTTCTGTCTGCTGAATTTTCTACAGCTAGAAGTCTCAGCAAGGACAATAGAGCTAGGACGGAGTAAGGATGCCTAGCAGACTCCTTTCTCTTCAGTGTAACTGTCACCAGTGCAAACAGAGACCCGACTTCAGATATTGACTTGCTCTTAATAGATGAGTACACGTTCTTCCTCATATTCCCCAGCTGAGAGAACGAGATCCTTTTTCCTCCTCTTCCACCGGTACTGACAGCTTATTAAACCGACGTTAATTCCTGGCAGGTGATGGCTAAAGATAAGGCTCCGACTGCGGCATAATGGGCGTCTGTGTCACTGTCTTGGATGCCGTTGGATGTGTGATCAAGTAAATGGTGTAAACTGTTTACTGGAAGATGACGATTGTTTGTATATGAAGGGTAAAGAATGTCTACTTGGAATAATGAAAGAACGGAAGTAAAGCCAGCCATACCCTTTCGATGTCTGTCTGCTATTTCTAGCGCACTTCCCAAATTCTTGGTCAGCTCGATTTGAAATTCAACATGCTTGATCCCACGCACCTAACAAAGGTTGACCAAATGTTTCTAATGGTTGTCCAGTCCTTGGTTCAGGTTCTCCAAACATGCATGTGTTCCATGAAGTAAGCTGCTCTGGCCAGACACTGGTTTATTATCTCCCTAAAAACCAAAGGATGGGTAATGTGGAAATCCAACTGCTCTATCCTTTTTTTTCCCTCCTTGTCGAGAAAGAGTCCTGTCAGGGATTTGGCCAACATAAGTCTATTACCAACCAACCTCCCATACACAGGCACATTCAGATTGCATAGCATGCATGTGTTCTAAATGGAGAAAGTGAAGTAAGCTGCTCCAGCCAGACACTGGTTTATTGTCCCCCCAGAACAAAAGGATCTGTCATTTAGAAAACCACTGCCCAATCCTTTTTATTTTTTCCTTCTTGTGAAAAAAAGAGTCTGGAGGCCCCCATTCACATTAAATGGTTATCTGATCCGGATGAAATTGGTGGGTTTGGTCAACAGTCGTCTAATGTGTATAGCCAGTTATGGGGACTGTGTTAAGGTCAAGGACAGAGCTAGACCGTACTGATAATGACATAACTGGTGCAGTTAACATTCCTAGGTTCAGTGGCAGGGAAATTGCCTGGTGGGTCAATGCCCAGGAGGCCACCTGAGCCCTCATTACATTGCTTATCCTGTACTGATCCTGAGTTACATCCTGTATTATACTCCAGAGCTGCATTCACTATTCTGCTGGTGGAGTCACTATGTAGATACTAGGGATGAGCGAATTTCATATTTTGAAATTCGAGTTTGGGTTGTGGTATAATCTGAATTGCGTTATGGATTCCGTTACCACGGACCATAACGCTATTCCATGACGGAATGCATAACAAAATGCCTTTAGAGGCATTCCGTTATTCATTCCGTCACAATAGAAGTCTATGGGCTGCAAAACGGATCCGTCCCGTTTCTGTTATGGAGGAGAGGACTCCAGCATAACGGAAACCGAACGGATTCGTTGTGCAGGCCATAGACTTATATTATGATGGAATGAATAACGGAATGCCTCTAAGGGCATTCCATTATGCATTCCGTCATGGAATTGCGTTATGGTCCGTGGTAACGGAATCCATAACGCAATTCAGATTATACCACAACCCGAACTCGAATTTCAAAATATGAAATATCATCCCTAGTAGATCCATTGCACCCAGGTTACGACATTATTTGCCACATCCAGAAAGTAGCTAAAAATCCTACACATTCGTAGTCCTACCCATCAGGAGGTGTGGTGTAAAAAATTTCCAGAGAGGGACCAAAAAATAAAGAAAAATGGTTAACGCAGGCTCTGGATTATTATATAGACTGTAACTAAGGATCAGATGACCTTTTCAGTTTGCATCACAACCTACATGCACCTCCAAATGTGTTCTGAATAGGATGTAACTCTTTTTTTTATTTTGTGCATTGTCCTTTTTGAGCGAGTCTAATGGAAGAGAGACCTGGGTACAGAATACCGAGCTCCTGCTTTGGATATCAACACATTAAATAAGTCATTGTCACGCGATGCCAGCCGTCAACTCCCAAATCACAACTCGGTGCAATACAAATGGAGGTCATGAAGCAGCCACATCAACGTTTTTTTGCTCCTGTCCCCTGAAAATGATATATTTGGGTTTTGCGATCAGCCCCATCCACCTGAGGGATCGGGATAAGTTAACAAGGGCGTTTATTAATCTGTGGGGGGAACGTTTATCATGTCGGCTTGAATCATGATCGTGCAAGTCTTGACTGGGAGATGAAGGATTGATTGAGAGCCTCGATGATCGATAGGAGAGAGGCATGAGCCGCATGTGGAATGAATTCTTCGCGGTGCGGCAGAGAGATGGTTAACACTGTCTCTGTAACCCGGATCCAACTGAGCTGGATAAGGTTTCTATTTTATCTTTGTGCCATTGCAAGTTTTACATATTTACTTGGCAGCTCCGTGCTTTAAGTGATATAAAATTACAATATTTCCGTAATCCCAATGTTTTATCTGATCAAGAAAGGGCAATTAATGTTTTTCGCTACCAGATGGTCCTTCTCGTAAAGTTACATATGCTTGAATACCAAGTATACACTAAATAGAAAGCATGGGCAGCTACAAACTATTTAAAGATTGCAATATATATATATATATATATATATATATATGTATATATATATATATATATATTGCAAGGTATCTGATCCATATGCATTATAGTCCCTGGAGCCCAAGCAACCAATGGATCCAGGTAGAGTGAATTTCCAGTAAATGTAATGAGGCCACATCTATTCACCAGTGAGAGGTGACACGTGAATTACATTACTTATCTCAGTACAATGGCTCCTGTTGAGCGCGCAGTGTTACTCAGTAAGGGTGCACTTAAGTCACCTGAACAGATTTGGCTTGGGACTACTGCTTAAGTGCCCCCCCCCCCTCCCTGTTTTTTATTTACTATTTAACTACAGGGATCTGGACATTGCTGCAGAGGAACCATCAGACTGCTACTACATCTTGGAGTAGTCTCTGTTCTAGTGATTGCTGACTCATTGGGGTCAAGAGACACTTGTGCTGAAAACCGAGGGGTCAGGGACAGGCCAAGATTGGGGCAGGCAGAGTTCTAGCAACCTGATAAACAGTCAGGTATCAGGGATGGCAGCTACAGGTCAGTACAATGATCAGGGAAGGTCAGGAAAGGCAGAGAAGTAACAAATCTGGGAAACAGGCAGTAGTCGGTATACAAGTAGACAAGTGTATAACAGCAGGACACTAGCAAACTAGAACCTATTGCTCAGGCAACCTCCGACAGGGTGGCCGGCAATAGGCTGGAGAAGATTAATGTGCACACACGCTGGCCCTTTAGGAGCAAGAGAGGACAGGAGAAATCCCGGGGGTCCAGGGTGCCTGACTGTGGGAGCAGTGGAGAGGATGAGTACTGCTGTGCCCATGCCCGGCAGGTGGAGCAGGAAGACAGCATGCATGGGCCGTCGGCCCAATAAATAGTCTGTTCTTGACGTTTTTCTAAAGCAGGAATCATGATGGTTAGCCCACATCATGATGGTTAGATAACTGCATCAGAGCAGTCTGCAAAACAGTAGGTCTTTTGGGGCATTCCCGGTATGCTGGTGTTAGTACCTACCAAAAAGGGTCCAAGAAAGGCACAGTCAGTGTACCTGGCAACAGGACAATTGATGCATCCAATCCATGGAGGCCTCTCCACACAACCTGTGTGATCAGCTGCTAATACCTTAGTGCTGCCAATATCTTAGGTCTTGTGGAGTCCACGCCTTGATGAGTCAGAGCTATTTTGATGGGTTCTGCACAATATAAGGCCTTTTGCACACAGCCATTGCGGGTCCGTTCCGTGCATTGGGGAACGCAATTTCCATGCTGCGGTCGGGACAGATCGAGACCCATTCAACTTGAATGGGTCCGTGATCCGTCTGCACCGCAAAAAGATAGAACAAGTTCTACTTTTTTGTGGTGCGGAGGCAGGGACAGAAACACCTCAGAAGCACTCCATAGTGCTTCCATTCCACATCTCCGTGAATGCGGACCCATTCAAGTGAATGGGTCTGCATCCGTAGTGCGGAGTGCATAAGGGCCGGTGCCTGTGTATTGCGGGCCTGCAATACGGCTACGAGCACACAACGGCCATGTGCAAGAGCCCTTAGGCAGGTATTATGGCTACTCATTGTATAGATTATATGTATCTGATCGTGTGTATCTAGCGTTTCATGGCTCCAAATTATTGAGCTGCTGGGACTGTGTGCATGACACCTTAAACCAAAATTATCGATCTGAAATTACTGTGACCTGCAAAAATATTCATGGACATTTATTTTTTAATACACATTTTTATAGACTGTGAATTTATGAATGGGTGGCGACCCTGCTCAGACAAAACTAGAGAACTCCTAAACCGCGTTGGTGCCTCAAATCTGTGGCAAAACGTGTTAAACAAAGGTCCATTCAAATCAATTAGGCCTCGCATGTGTCAGAGATTTGCAGTAAGAGAAGTCTCTGGAAAAACCCTTTGTTCTGGAAATCAGTGGTGGTCTGAGCTCATTGACTCCTCCAGCAGGTATCTGTGATGTGTCAGAAAACTGTTGTCGGCTGGAATTCCACTTTAAAGGCAACTGACTTTCTATGTTTCCTCTGAAATGTGCAAGAAAAAAATAACATCTATTCGCTTGGATCTGCCGTTTGATGATTTTACATAAATAATGAAAAGTTTTGCAATTTCATGCAAGTTTTCTGCTGGCTGCCAGTGAACGGAAACATGTCAACATCAACCGGAGATCTTCAAGGAGTTGTTTCATTGGTGGCATATCTCTAGAATATACCATCAAAGTCAGATAAGTGCAGGTCCCACTCTGAGATGGGCCCTCAAAAGTGAATGAGAGAGCACTGCGCATGCGCGACGCGCTAAACGTGCTCTCCATTCATTTCTATGGGAGTTCTGAAATTAGCCGAGTGAGTGCGCTTAACTATTTTCGAGAGTGCCATAGAATTTAATGGAGAGCGCACTGCGCAAGTGCGGCCGCTGCTTCCTTCACTTCTATGGGACTGCCAGATATTGCCACGCCAGTGCTCAGCTATTTTTGTAGAAATTAGGCTGTTCTACGCTTACCTCAGGCATCCCGTTCTGGAGATAGGAACAGGTTTAAGAGGTGGGACCTGCACCTATCTGTCATTGGTGGCAAATCCTAGCAATATGCCACCATTGCCTCAAATGAGAAAACCCTTTTAAAATTGTGAATAAACTTGTAGATAAAGTAGGTTTAAAGTGGTTGTTCGAGATCCTGAGGATAGGTCATCAATATCAGATCGGCAGGGGTCTGACTCCCGACACCCCCACCAATCAGCTGTTTGAATTGGCCATGACACTTTGTGAGTGCCACGGCCTCTTCCTAGGCCACTGACGGGGGCGGCCCTGGAAAAAAAAAAAAGGGTGCAGGGGTGGGTCCAGAGTGACAGAAGGAGGTCAACACAAGTAGGCAGGCCAACACTTGTGGGCAGGGACAACAGAAGTAGGTAGGCCAGCAATACCATAGTGCAGAACAAAATACCGCCCCTGCAGAACCAAGTACCACAGTGCAGCACAAAATACTCCCTCTGCAAAGCCGAACATCAAGGTGCAGCACAAAATACTGCCGCCCATGCCACAGTATAAAATCATCGTCTTGAGGACAGTTGAATTCAGGAGGGCACCTGTGGCCGCTGGCCAGGTGCATAAGTACCTGATGCTCCTACATAATTACTGATGAGAGCATCGTTATGTATCTGGCTGGTGGCCATAAGGCGGGCTTGGGCAGCCCCCTGGGCATTGGCCCATCAGGAAATTTCCCTGTAGAGTCTATGGCCAGTTTGTCCGTGGTCAGTGATATCACGTTCATCGGTCACATGGGCTAGGCACAACTCATTCCCATTCAAATGAATGGAGCTGAGCTGCAAAACCAAGCATGGCCACTATCCATTGTATGGCGCTTTCCTTGTGAGGAGCCCGTGGCGTTTAGGTGATCATCTGATCGGATGCATCGGACCCCCGACCGATCTGATATTTATGACCTATCCTATGCAGTGGCTGTCAATATTAAACACTCAGAAAACCCCTTTAAACTTTTTATGAACTCCAGTTTCATCATGCAGCTTTTTGTAGTAAAAACGCCACAAGGTCACATTGACGGTGCTGGTGTCTGTCCTCGTCCATAGGGGGCGGTATTGCGGTAGATAGTGCTGAAGGTGTAAAGCTATTTGGTTTTGTTTTTTGACTGATAAATGGGCGCAAGAACCATTTTCATGAGGCACACATGAGATTAGAGCTCTGGTCAGTACCCCACAGAGACTCACAGCAGGGGGCGACAGCGAGGACAGTAGAAAGAACATGACATTTCTCCTACAGTTTGATGGGAGTAACAAAATAAAAAAAATATATACTGTATTTCCGAAAAGCATTTTTTTTTTGTCTTTATTAATTAACTTAGCGATGTAGAAAGAACATGACATTTCTCCTACAGTTTGATGCATGATGGGAGTAGCAGAATAAAAAATATATATATTTCCGAAAAGCATTTTTTTTGTTGTCTTTATTAATTAACTTAGCGACGTTTACTGATGTTAGTGTCAGTAGTGACTGGAACTGCTCGTTACAAACCCCACGTCATTGCCAATTATTTGCTTTTGTTATATTCCAATTGACAGTGAGAGTTTAGAAAATTTTGAATCCATTACGAGCTCTTTTCTAGACGGGGCCTGTCAGACCCACGTAAGAGGCTTCCGTAAACTGCACGCCATAGACCGGTCTGAGGTCAAAAAATCCAATTGGGAATCTAAGTGTCGGCATTTGCTCCCTTTGGCTGGCGAATCAATACCCGACTCCCCTGTGCCACAGACATAGCGTCTCCTGTGTTCCTGATATATTAGCAACTTCCTAAAACGAGCTGCTCGGTGTAAGAATAACTCCGCTATTGATCCCGCCAGGATTCTGGGACGTCACTGCTTTTTTTTCCCTTTGATGAGGGCGTCTACATGAACTGAGAAGAGCTGGAGACCCGCTAATTATCTTCTTAAATAGACTGTGCTATTAAACCGCAGGGAACAAGAGAAGAGAATGGAGCTCGGCGCCGTCACATTTCACCCCGGTTCTTTTGGAACTGTCACAAGTCATAGTTCCCTTTATTTTAGATGGGTGCAAGGTCAAACAGCAGAAAATCTGTAGATAAAAAGCCCCCAAAGGACACAAAGGAAAATCAGATTATTATTTTTTTAAAGCAAATATAAGCGCTTGTCAGATTAATTTATTAACAACGATGCAGCTAGTACCCATACGGCACAGTCAACGATAGTGGCGTGGGTGATCGCAACGCTACGTGGCGGCTACGATCTGCCATAATTCACATTAGGGAACGCTTTATATTTATGAACATTTTTCCAAAACACATTGTTAAAGGGCATCTGTCAGCAGTTCTGTACTTTTGACACTGGCTGACCTGTTACATGTGCGCTTGGCAGCTGAAGGCATCTGTGTTGGTCCCATGTTCATATGTGTCCGCATTGCTGAGAAATATTATGTTTTAATATATGCAAATAAGCCTTTAGGAGAAAAGGGGGCGTTACCATTGCACCTAGTGAGCCTAGAGGGGCACTTGTGATGACATTTTCACTGCCTGGTTCTGTCAAAGTGCAGAGGGCGTGGTAGCTGCAGAGAGAGCAGAGCCTCTAGGTGTAATGGTAACGCCCCTGTTGCTCCTAGAGGCTCATTTGCATATATTAAAACAGGTAAAATAGGTACAAATCTGCTGACAGATACTGTTTAAATACCTTATTAGAAACCTCTGAGTTATAAGGAACGTATCAGCAGAAAATGACCTATTTGTATAAATCACATTTTTATGTTAAACACCTTTTTTTGGGAATTGGGTCCCCTCCCATTGTGTCTATGGTCCATGTAGCGGCTCTCAAAAGACAGAAATGATATGCAATTTCTTTAACTATAGATAAATAGGAAAAAAAAAATCTTACAAAATATGTTTAACATAAAAATTTGATTTAAACAATAGGGCATTTTCTCATGACACATTCCCTTTAATAAAAGGGAGTTATTTCTTCATGCTGGACCTTCATCTGTCAGGCTTCATGCACATGATCGTATTTGGCACCCGTGTCCAATCCAGATCGCACACGGACCTATTCATTCCTATGGATCCACAAAGAAAACGGACAGCACACAGATATGTTCCTTCCTCAACTTATAGAACGTGTCCTATTCTTGTCCAAATTGCGGACAAGAATAGCCATTTCTATTGATGGAAGAGAGAAAAATGTGGAAAGCACGTGGAAGGTATCCGTATTTTGCGGATCCTTGTGTCTGTGGGCTGCAATATAGACACGGTTGTGTGCATGAGACCTTAACCTGACTAGAGAGAATCCACAGCAAATCTGCCGGAATTTTTGGCGATTCTGTTGCGAATGTCCTCATGAAAATGTTGCGGGTTTGGTGAAAATCCAAAGCATAACGGGACAACTTTATTAAGTGGTCGTGTGGCACTTGCGAAGGAGGGGTGCTGCAAGTCAACTTATGTTGCTGATTAAGGGTTCGACCACAGGGCACGGTCTTGTGAGTAGGCTGCGCTACATTCGAGTGCCACGCAGCTGTACAGACTGCCTTGTGTCCTTGTGGCACCTTCAATACCGCACAACCATTAACAATACAGGCCCACTGAACAGTGCGGTCTTCATAGAAACATAGAAACATAGAAACATAGAATGTGTCGGCAGATAAGAACCATTTGGCCCATCTAGTCTGCCCAATATATCTGAATCCTATGAATAGCCCCGGCCCTATCTTATATGAAGGATGGCCTTATGCCTATCCCATGCATGCTTAAACTCCTTCACTGTATTTGCAGCTACCACTTCTGCAGGAAGGCTATTCCATGCATCCACTACCCTCTCAGTAAAGTAATACTTCCTTATATTAGTTTAATTCCTTCATTAGTTTAATTAGAACCAGCTGGGGTCCATCCAGCCACGCGGCACTCAAACGTAGCACAGCCGCCTCACGACCATGCCATGTGGTCATACCCTTAATCAGCAACATAAATTGACTCGCTGCAAATTTAAAACCTGCACCGCATGTCAAGTTATCTGCAGATTTTCTTGCAGAAAATGTTGACAAAAATCTCATCCACTTTGCTGCTACAGTATAGGCTGCAGATTTTCTGCATGCACGAAATGCATGGCCGTGCCCTTAGGATCTTCAGTCTTCAGTTTGCTTTATAAAAATCATTTTTCTATAATGTGATCTTGCAAAACTTTCCATATGCCAAAGCGTCCGCCACCCCGCTGTAAAGGCTTTGTGATGTAGCCCTTGAAGTACATAAGTGGTGCTGTATCATGGTCCTCTGTTCTTCACCCACTCCCACAGTGGTTTCCAGGAATAACTGGCAGTCTTGTGCCGCTGTCAGTGGTCTGAGGTTCACGGCCGCTCCAGACGCTCACTGCTTTATTGTGCTGGACAGCAGAAGAAGGGGGGCAGATTGTTCTGACTGAGGCACTCGAAGAAATAAAGGAAGCTCATTGTAGTATTGTAAGTGAAATTTACATAGTTGATACAGTTGAAAAAATACATAAGTCCATCAAGTTCAACCAAGGGATCGGTCGGGACGCAAATCCCAGAAGGAAGTGAGACTCCGATTTCTACACGTTTTTATAAGCATTAATGTCATTTACTTTTAAGAAATCATCTAAACCCTTTTTAAAACTGTCCACTGTTCCTGCTGTGACCACGTCCTGAGGAAGTCTATTCCGCAGATTCACAGTTCTTACAGTAAAGAAGCTTTGACGCTTCTGGAGACTGAACTTTTCCTTCTCCAGTCGGAGGCAGTGCCCCCTTGTCTTTTGAGGGCATTTTACAGGAAACAGTTTTCTCCGTATTTTTTGTATTGCCCATTTATATATTTGTACAGGTTAGGCTACTTTCACACTTGCGCTTGATCGGATCCGTTCTGAACGGATCCGATCATATTAATGCAGACGGAGGCTCCGTTCAGTACGGATTCGTCTGCATTAATAACTTAGAAAAAGTGCGAAAGTAGCCTGAGCGGATCCGTTCAGACTTTCAATGTAAAGTCAATGGGGGACGGATCCGCTTGAAGATTGAGCCATATGGTGTCATCTTCAAGCGGATCCGTTCCCATTGACTTACATTGTAAGTCTGGACGGATCCGCACGCGGAGCGGAGGCTGAACGCCGCCAGACTGATGCAGTCTGAGCGGATCCGCATCCATTCAGACTGCATCAGGGCTGGACGGAAGCGTTCTGCTCCGCTCGTGAGCCCCTTCAAACGGAGCTCACGAGCGGACAGCAGAACGCTAGTGTGAAAGTAGCCTTAATCATGTCTCCCCTTAGACGTCTCTTCTCAAAACTAAATAAATTAAATTATTTTAATCTTTCTTCATAACTAAGACCCTCCCTGCCCCTTATCAGTTTAGTCGCTCTCCTCTGTACTTTTTCCAGCTGCAGTGCGTCCTTTCTATGGACTGGTGTCCAGAACTGGACTGCATATTCCAGATAAGGCCGCACCAACGCTTTGTAAAGTGGTGATATTACATCCCTGCCCTGCGAGTCCGTGCCTCGTTTAGAGCATGACAATATCCTGGTGGCCTTAGAAGCAGCTGATTGACATTGTGTGCTGTTATTTAATCTACCATCTACAAGGACACCCAAATCCTTCTCTATAAGTGACTCCCCCAGTGTTACATCCCCTAGGACATATGAAGCACAGAGATTATTACTACCAAGATGCAGAACTTTACATTTATCCACATTGAACTTCATTTGCCAAGTTGACGCCCAATCACTCAGAGTGTCCAAGTCAGCTTGTAGTTTATGGACATCTTCCATAGACTGTACAGTACACGGCTTAGTGTCATCTGCAAAAATACAAATGGTGCTATTAATCCCGTCCTCGATATCATTAATAAATAAACTAAATAATAGGGGGCCCTTTATTTAGACGCAATTTCATAGAGATAAAGAAGCGTCTGGCGCTAAAAGATATCAAATACTCTCTACAGTATCCAGCGAAATTAAGAGTGATCTATAACGGGACTTCCCTGTTTTTTGAGACACCACAACAAGCGTCAGACTGGATTGACGAAATGGGCATTTGAAATTGTGTATTATTATGTTCGAAGGGATGGTTGGGAGATGGGGCTAGGTCGGGGGAGAACGGCCGGGGGTTAGAGGTTCGCTGACTAGATCGGGCGGATCAATGGAGAGGGGGGGCGGGTGGGGTAGGGAACCCACCTTGCAGGTCGGGGTTTTTTTTTTTTTTTTTTTTTTTCTTCCTGATTGATGTCTATTAGAATTGTATCTTGGAATGTTAAAGGGCTCGGGGAAAGGGTTAAAAGGCAAGCCATTATGGATGCAGTAAAAAGATACCTTCCAGCAATTGTTTGTATAGTAGAAACTCATCTTACCAAAGAAACCCTGCGCCGTCTGGCAACGGGATGGCATTCTCAATCTTATCACTCCACCTTTAGCGGATCCTCCAGGGGCGTTTCAGTCCTGATTCATAATTCTGTAGACTTCATCCTTATAAAATCCCATATAGATGATCAGGGTAGATTTATCTTCCTACACGGTAAGCTGTACGGCCACAGTTATATTTTGGCTTTCTTCTATATACCCCCTCCATTTTCAATGTACCCATTGACTCAGCTACTGCTCTTTGCTGAAAATAGATCAGAATGTCGGTTAATCTTGATGGGGGACTTTAATGCGGTTATGGACCCCAACAGGGATAGACTCACCTTAGATGCAGATCGGGGGAGGAACCCTTGTAATTCTTTGCTGCCCCAGTTTTGCTTAGAAGTAGGAGTGGTAGATATATGGGAACACCTTGGCGGAGAAAAGAGAGTATACTCTTGCGTCAGTAGGGGGGGGAGAGCAATGTCTCGGATTGATCTAGCACTCACCAATGAGAGTAACTTGAGCAATATCAGTAAGATTCGATACGGAGTAAGAACCGTTTCGGACCACTCACCCGTACTGGTTGAGGTTCGCACGGGGGAGAATAAGGATAGAAGGGGGCTAGGATTCAAGTTAAACCCATATTGGCTTACCATTTTGGAGAATCCTCAGTCTATTAAACTACTGATATCCTCCTTTTGGGAGGTGAATTTTCCCTCTGCTAACATCAACATAGTATGGGATGCCCTGAAAGCATATATAAGAGGGGTCTTTATAAGTGAGATTGCTGCAGCAAGGAGAACATTTAGGGAAAAAGAGGAGGAACTTGTTAAGATCGCTGTATCTACAACTGAGCGTTTTACCAGCCAAACCACGGAATACAACAGGGAAGAGATGCAGAAGGCTAGCTGTAGCTTGGAGAAGTACTTGGTAGAGAAAGCAAATCATAGAGTATTTTTTAAGGGGCTTAAATATTTTTCGGAGTCCGGACGCCCTGGTAAGCTCCTAGCAAGAATAATTTCACAACAAGATAGAAAAAATCAATCTATCACTTTAATCCGTAACTTAGAGGGGGAAACCATAACAAATCCAGAGGGGATCAGGGATACCTTCTTACAATATTTTGCTCAGATATATAGATCCCCTCCCGGTATGTCATCCGAGCTGGCGATGCGGTTCCTGGAGAGGACTCCACTTTCTACCTTGAATGAAGCCCAAATAGAATTTTTGGAAGAGGAGTTGTCTCTCTCTGAGCTGAAGGAGGCTCTGGGGTCTATCTCGGGGAGCTCATCGCCAGGACCGGATGGTCTTCCATATGAAGTTTATCATAAGTATGGTGAGACGATCCTCCCCCAGCTGTTAGAGGTGTTTTCCCAAGCAATACAGGGAGGGGGTTTACCATGCTCCATGATGGAAGCTCTTATTGTTTTAATTCCGAAAAAGGATAAAGACCCGGCAGAAATGAGCTCCTATAGACCAATTTCTTTATTAAATACTGATGTTAAGTTATTATCAAAAATTTTGGCTAGGAGGCTCTCGCGGGTTATATCCACTATTATCCACTCAGATCAAAATGGTTTTATGCCAAAGAGGGGCACCCATCACAACCTACATAGGCTATTTATGAATATTCAGTCCCCAGGGAGTGGTGCCCGCTCCATCCTGTCGTTGGATGCCGTTAAAGCCTTCGACAGGGTGGAGTGGACCTTTCTCTGGGAGGTGATGAAAAAAATGGGCTTCGGCCCAAGATTTTTGGCGATGGTACAGCTCCTATATAATTCCCCAGCTGCTAGGATAAGGATTAATGATATGACAACAGAGAGCTTTATATTAGGAAGAGGTACCCGTCAAGGCTGTCCTCTCTCTCCCCTGCTATTCAATATCTACATTGAACCCTTAGCGGCCTGTATTAGGCAGGATCCGAGGTTGGCTGGTTTTGGCACAATGGGGAATAATGATCGAGTATCACTTTATGCAGACGATATTTTGATTTTTATGCATCAAACAGACACTACTCTTCCTCGTATAATGGACCTGGTTGGTCTCTTTTCCGGTCCTTCCGGTCTGGAGATCAACTGGGAGAAGACCGTCCTTCTCCCTATAGACGAACTGCGGGGCGAACGGGATAACCAGTTAACGATCTCAGATTCAATAAAGTACCTGGGGATAACAGTTTCTGCCAAACTCCAGGAATATCTACAACTTAATCTGCTTCCTCTAAAATTAAGATATGGCAAAAAATCCTGCCAGCGAGAGCGGACAGAATCTCATTAATAAAAATGGTAGTGCTGCCCCAGGTTCTTTATATTTTGCGCAATTCGCCTGTATGGATTGTAGATAAGTATTTCAGATTGATAGAGCGAATGCTTAATGATCTAATATGGGGGAGGAAGCGTGTGAGATTGAAGGTACTTTATTTTTCTATGCCCTACAATCGGGGAGGTCTTAACCTCCCCTATTTTAGGGGTTATTTTGTGGCCTCTCAACTCTGCTTGTTTAATGAGTGGGAAAATAGCCAGTTCTGCAGTAAGGTGGTGAAAGATTCAGGCTTCGCGGATTTTTTTACAGTACTTGAGTCTGACTATTTATCAAATGTACTAAATGGCTACACACTTTTCTGCAGAATGGCTATAAAGTCTTGGCGAAATATAAGGAACTGGTGTGGAGCTGGGGCATCACTTATTTGCACTCCATTATGGCATAATCCAAAGCTTTTGAATTTAAATGATTTGAGTTGCAGCCAGTATTGGAGGACCAAGAATGTTCAGTACCTGCATCAAGTGGTCAGTGGTGGACACATTTTGCCCCTTGCGGAATTAAAGCAAGGGGCAAATTTAGGTGAAGTGGCTTGGTATGCATACTTTCAATTAAGGTCAGCACTTTCTAGCACTGCGAATCGCTATCTTCTTACTATAGATATTCCTGAATTTTTACATGATTTAATTTGTAAGAAAATTGTCACGAGAATTAAAGTATCTCACTGTTATAGACACTTAATGAAAAAGTTTTTTTCGGAGGTTTTTTCACCAGGACAGAGAGCCTGGTCATCTTTGCTTTCAGAGATGGGCTCTCCAAACTGGGACAATATAGGGGAAAGTTTAAAATTGGTTTCGCATAATTTTAACCACATTGTGGTACAATTTAATATTTTGCACAAAATATATGTGACACCTATATGGTTATATAGGAGAGGACTTAGAACCTCTTCTGACTGCCCACGCTGTGGTGAATCCGAGGCAGATCATTTACATCTGTTTTGGGACTGCCCAATGGTGAGCAGGTACTGGAGATCGGTTCAAACCAATCTGGCTCGTAAACTCAACATTGCTGTTCCCTTTACTCCCAGGATATGGGTTCTGGGAGACCTATCGGAGGTCAATTACCAACCCACAAATGGTCGATTGTTGATTAAGGTGATGTTTCTGGCTAGGCTTCTCATCTCTAGAGCATGGTTTTGCTCCTCCGCCCCAGACTGTAATAATTGGTTGGGCTTGGTTGAGAAGGTGAAAAGCTACGAGAAGATCTTGTACAAACAAAGAGGATCCTACTTAAAGTGGAATAAACTGTGGAAAGATTGGGATACGATTAACTAATTAGGATTTTTTTTTTTTTTTTTTTTTTGGTCTGCAAGGTGGGGGCGGGTGGGGGGATGGTGGGGGGAACATCCAATTAGTACGGCTTCTTTTTGCAATGTATTAGTGTAGAATGTGAAGTCATAATGGAGCATTGAGTATCTCTGAAACGTTGGAGGTTGGCAGGACCCACCGGCATCAGATATCGGTTAATCTTTGACCTATCTAAAATGCTGAGTAATACATGGATGAGGGTTCAGGGCTCGGGATCTTGGAGGGCCCGGGCATCGGGGGCGACCCGGGATGCGGCTTTTTCTGTTTTGACATGAGTTTTAACTACGGGCAGTGATCCGACACATGTGCGGGCTGGGTCCTACCATCTGTCTTCTTTTAATGAACTGGAGTCGGTGTTGGGCTCTGCTCTCTTAATAAGACAGTGCTTGCTGGTTTTGCTCTTCTCCTCAATTGTTGGAGATTGCTGAGCGACATTTGACTCGAGCTCTCCCTCTACGAGACATCGTGGTAAACTCATGCGAGTTATGCTTAAACAGGGCATAAATATTTAACTTAACTATATGGGGATGAATTTGAAATAATAGGGGGCCCAGCACTGAACCTTGGGGTCACCACTTATAACCTGGGACCATCCTGAATAGGAATCATTGATCACAACTCTCTGGACACGGTCCTTCAGCCAGTTTTCAATCCAATTACAGACTACACTTTGCAAGCCTATAGACCTTACTTTACCTATTAATCATCTATGAGGGCCAGTATCAAAAGCCTTTGCAAAATCCAGAAACTCTACATCCACAGCCGCCCCTCTGTCCAGGCTACTACTAACCTCACTACATCCACAGCCGCCCCTCTGTCCAGGCTTCTACTAACCTCACTACATCCACAGATGCCCCTCTGTCCAGGCTACTACTCACCTCACTACATCCACAGCCGCCCCTCTGTCCAGGCTACTACTAACCTCACTACATCCACAGCCGCCCCTCTGTCCAGGCTTCTACTAACCTCACTACATCCACAGCCGCCCCTCTGTCCAGGCTACTACTCACCTCACTACATCCACAGCCGCCCCTCTGTCCAGGCTACTACTAACCTCACTACATCCACAGCCGCCCCTGTGTCCAGGCTTCTACTAACCTCACTACAGCCACAGCCGCCCCTGTGTCCAGGCTATTACTAACCTCACTACATCCACAGCCGCCCCTCTGTCCAGGCTACTACTAACCTCACTACATCCACAGCCACCCCTCTGTCCAGGCTTCTACTAACCTCACTACATCCACAGCCGCCCCTCTGTCCAGGCTACTACTAACCTCACTACATCCACAGCCGCCCCTCTGTCCAGGCTACTACTAACCTCACTACATCCACAGCCGCCCCTCTGTCCAGGCTACTACTAACCTCACTACATCCACAGCCGCCCCTCTGTCCAGGCTACTACTAACCTCACTACATCCACAGCCGCCCCTCTGTCCAGGCTACTACTAACCTCACTACATCCACAGCCGCCCCTCTGTCCAGGCTACTACTAACCTCACTACATCCACAGCCGCCCCTCTGTCCAGGCTACTACTAACCTCACTACATCCACAGCCGCCCCTGTGTCCAGGCTATTACTAACCTCACTACATCCACAGCCGCCCCTCTGTCCAGGCTACTACTAACCTCACTACATCCACAGCCGCCCCTCTGTCCAGGCTACTACTAACCTCACTACATCCACAGCCGCCCCTCTGTCCAGGCTACTACTAACCTCACTACATCCACAGCCGCCCCTCTGTCCAGGCTACTACTAACCTCACTACATCCACAGCCGCCCCTCTGTCCAGGCTACTACTAACCTCACTACATCCACAGCCGCCCCTCTGTCCAGGCTACTACTAACCTCACTACATCCACAACCGCCCCTCTGTCCAGGCTACTACTAACCTCACTACATCCACAGCCGCCCCTCTGTCCAGGCTACTACTAACCTCACTACATCCACAGCCGCCCCTGTGTCCAGGCTATTACTAACCTCACTACATCCACAGCCTCCCATCTGTCCAGGCTACTACTAACCTCACTACATCCACAGCCGCCCCTCTGTCCAGGCTACTACTAACCTCACTACATCCACAGCCGCCCCTCTGTCCAGGCTACTACTAACCTCACTACATCCACAGCCGCCCCTCTGTCCAGGCTACTACTAACCTCACTACATCCACAGCCGCCCCTCTGTCCAGGCTACTACTAACCTCACTACATCCACAGCCGCCCCTCTGTCCAGGCTACTACTAACCTCACTACATCCACAGCCGCCCCTGTGTCCAGGCTATTACTAACCTCACTACATCCACAGCCGCCCCTCTGTCCAGGCTACTACTAACCTCACTACATCCACAGCCGCCCCTCTGTCCAGGCTACTACTAACCTCACTACATCCACAGCCGCCCCTCTGTCCAGGCTATTACTAACCTCACTACATCCACAGCCGCTCCTCTGTCCAGGCTTCTACTAACCTCACTACATCCACAGCCGCCCCTCTGTCCAGGCTATTACTAACCTCACTACATCCACAGCCGCCCCTCTGTCCAGGCTACTACTAACCTCACTACATCCACAGCCGCCCCTCTGTCCAGGCTATTACTAACCTCACTACATCCACAGCCGGCCCTCTGTCCAGGCTAATACTAACCTCACTACATCCACAGTCGCCCCTGTGTCCAGGCTATTACTAACCTCACTACATCCACAGCCGCCCCTCTGTCCAGGCTACTACTAACCTCACTATATCCACAGCCGCCCCTGTGTCCAGGCTACTACTCACCTCACTACATCCACAGCCGCCCCTCTGTCCAGGCTACTACTAACCTCACTACATCCACAGCCGCCCCTCTGTCCAGGCTACTACTAACCTCACTACATCCACAGCCGCTCCTCTGTCCAGGCTACTACTAACCTCACTACATCCACAGCCGCCCCTCTGTCCAGGCTACTACTAACCTCACTACATCCACAGCCGCCCCTCTGTCCAGGCTTCTACTCACCTCCTCATAAAAACAAATCAGGATAGTCTGACAACTTCTGTCCTTGGTAAACCCATGCTAGTTATCACTTATAATATTATTTACAGTCATATACTCCGGTATATAGTACATTAAGGGTCCTTCAAATATTTTTGCCACAACAGAATATTAACTAAATGACGCCCCCAGCTTTATTTCTACAATCTTGCCTCCATGAAGAGTCACTGCCGAATAAGAGAGAATAAAAGAAGCAGCAGATAGGAAGAACGAGTAACAATTGCAGAATAGGGAGAGGGCGATAGATTGACATCCAGGTGTCGAAGGATCATAATCACAATGCTGAAAATACATAGATAGAACAAAACGAGAACAGTGTGACAATGTACAGAGGAAAAGGTGCTCTATATATAGACAGGATTATATGTACAGATGTAGCAGAGATGAACTTAGCAATTATCCGATACTTGACATCACACAGTAAGCTTTCCTGCAGCGTCACAATGAGTTGCTTCCATATACCAAACTCGGCTTCACACCTGTATATGTGTCAATGAGAAGTTCAATTACATACCATGTATTATTATTTTGAAGTGTGTTTTCTGCAGTTATTTCATTAAAGTTTAAAGGGATTGTCCGAGGGTTCAATAATGATGACCTCAGGATAGGTCATCAGTATGTGATTGGTGGAGGTCCAATGCCCCGCACCCCTGACAATTATCTGTTTGAAGAGGCTTTTGGATAGACAACTAATTTTGCATGCCTTTTTGTCCAGCTGAAAGGTGACGTTATGCCGGAAAGTGTTCGCATCCATTTGTAGTCAATGGAGATCCGGTGACTTCCGGTATTATTGTAGTGTGACGGATACAGCGTACTCCTTTGCCGGAACAACCTGCCAGATTTCTAAACGCCGATATGAATGTAGACTAATTTAATTAGCATGACCGAGCGTTATCAGCTGCCTTGTCCTTGTTAACACTTTCTCCTGAGCTAACGAGAAGATCACTGAAATGATGTTAGCAAGTCATCTTGTGGAATTATCCGGCTATGCCGGATATGGTCTACTCCTTTGCTGGACCATCCTGCCAGAATTCTAAATGCTGATGTGAACGTTGCCTAATCCAATCAGCATGACAGAGCGTTATCACCTTCTTTGTCCCTGTAATACTTTCTCCTGAGCTAACGAGAAGATCACTGAAATGATGTTAGCAGGTCATTTTGTGGCAGCGCTGAAATCTTTCTGTTTTCTTTTTAAGTTCATTTTCATGCAAGGAATGACTTTGCAATTAATTACAATTCATCCGATCACTCTTTATAACAATCTAACGTTAATGCAAATTGCCACCATAAAAACTGATGTGGCAAACTTTGTGAAACCCAAAACCTATGCCCTCGACTTCTCGCCGATTTCACCACCATTCTGATTCTTTTCACCGTTGATACGGACATAAATTACACTGTTCCCTCTCTTGTATTTCCTCCCCTGGTGATCGATGCCACCATCAGGAAACGCATAATACGTAGTTAGAGGAAAAAATTGCAGAAGAAGCACATCCTATGTATTTAACTAACCTCTCTAATATGATAAGTGGTCCCTTGTTTGTTTTCCACCTCTCTCAAATTGACCCCTAATAACGTGTATCTCTACGTATGAACCTACTTATATTAGCCAATTACCCCAAGGGACTGCCTTATCTCCGCATTTTGCTGAACTCTGCTTCCCCCCCCCACCCCTCATTCGGATGTAAAGGCGTTTGTTTAACATACCTCGTCAGCAGGAGCCATAAACTCGCCATCACGACCGTCTCCTGTTGGCAATTGAGGGCATTTTTATCAAAGTTATACCTAGGCGGTATAATAAACCTTTCTAATGATATCCAAATACTAGGTCACTCTCATTCACGCTAAGAATTCTTGCGCTATTTGCAGAGCCATAAAGAAAATAATAGGATATCATATTTTCAGCGATATTAAAATATTCCGCCTTTCATGCGGATATAAAAAAAAAAAAAGAACACGTTGGTTTTATGGCTAATATATATGAAAAATCATCCTCCCCGTTCCCGTACAAATACTCAGTTATTCTCATTGATGAAAAGATATTTCTGCTAATAAAATAATATTGTCAGGTACGATGATGGAGGAGGAAATTTCATCTTGATTTAAGGCAGCGGTAATGGATATTTGTCAGAGTTTGTCAAGCAAATAGGACTGCGTGCCGGGGAATGGTAGGTTCTGCAAGGGGCGGTTATCCTCTGCAGCAGGCCGATCATTTACGACGCTGCACAATTTGCAGTTGTCAGAAGTTTTGCTTTCACTGAAGTTTTTTTTCCCTAAGTGACAGAGATAACAGCGTTTTTCTCCTCCTTTGCAACGGCCATTTCTTGCAAAAGTAACAGCCACCTCCTTATTGGTGATCGCTAATTACTTTCTCAGCATCTGGCGTCTCTGGTACAAAGCTGAGAAAGTGAGAGTAAGAGGTTGATTCAAAATTTGGCAGTGGTTTGCACTATTGCAAAAAAAAAAAAATTTTGATAAAATATGAAATAAAGCCACCGCAACAGAATCAAAAAAGGACAATATCTCAGTAAGAAAAAATAATAAACGTAGCGGCGGTCTCACATTTCGTTGCAAATTCCGATTTGCAGCAGAGTTTGCAACAGGAGTGATTACTCGGATCAGCAAGGTCATAGTAAAGGAGTAGGACCCCTCCTTTGCAGAGGAATAACTTCTGATTTACTAATGTTGCAATGCATTGTCACATTTTTGGTGGAAATCTTCTGCACAGATTTCTGTGCATTTCTGCACCAAATCCACTTCAAAATCCACATGTGTATCTTACAATATTTGTTGCAGACTTGATGTAGTTTTGCCACAGATCTCACCTTTTGCAATGCACAAAAAATCTGCATAAAGAATTTCTAAATCTGCACAGAAGGTTACAGTATTAGGGCTCATGCACACGACGGTATGTATTTTGCAGTCCGCATAAAACGAATCCACAAAAAGTTCAGATGACGTCCATGTGCATTCCGTATTTTGCAGAACGGAACAGCTGGCCCCAAATAAAATATTCCTGTCCTTGTCCGTAATGCAGACAATAATAGGACATGTTCTATTTTTTGCGGAACGAACATATGGAAACGGAATGCACACGGAGTAACTTCAGTTTTTTTTGCAGACCCAATTAAATGAATGGTTCCACATACGGTCCGCAAAACAAAAAAACGGAACAGACACGGAAAGAAAATACGTTTGTGTGCATGAGCCCTTAAGCCTCATTTACACGTCAGTGTTTCACAGACGTGTGCTGTACGTGTTCTCCATGGACAGCACTCGTCCCCATTCATTTTAATGTGTGTATTCACACATCAGTGTTTTAGAACGGTCCGTGGGTCCATTTTTTCAGCACAGATGCATGTTCTACCTTGGTCTGTGTTCCCGGATCGCTCACGCCCATTATCATCCGTGTTGCATTCGTGTTTCACGGATCATTATGAAGAGATGCTTTGAAAATTATTTTTCAGCTGTTCAGTGTCAGTAAAACACGGATGCAACACGGACACCAAAAAACGGACACACGGATCCAACACTGATCATTCGCGGACAGCTTCACGGATGCTTCACTGACCACCTGCTCACGGATTTGAGCACGGACATGGACATGTGAATGAGGCTTTACACTAAAGCTTTTCCACATGAGAATCTGCATGGAAAAAACGTGCGTATTCCGCAATATGTGCAGGTAGCCTTACCGATATGATGCAGGTTTTCCTAAGCGATATTGAAACAAACAAAATTTAAAGGGTTTTACAGGTTCCTGATATTGATGACCTATCCTCAGGATGAGGCATCATGCACACAACCGTATCCGTTTAGCAGTCCGCAAATTGAGGATCCACAAAACACATATGCAACATTTTGCGGAACGGAATGTCCGGCCCTCAGTGGAGCAGTCCTATCCTGTGTGTGTCTGCAACTTTTGCGGCCCCATTAAAGTGAAAAAATGCGGCTCAGATGCAGACCCAAACCATGGTCGTGTGCATGAGGCATTAATATCCGATCGTTAAAAAAAAAAAAAAAAAACAGTGCCCCCACCAATAAGCTGTTTCTTGGAGCCTGCAGCGGTGGAATTAGCACTATGAATGGAACAGGAAGTGCAGTGCCATTCAAAATGTAGTGGCCGCACTGTGTTACTGCAGCTCAGCTTCCATTCACGTCATTGAGAGCATGGCTGCAGTACCCTGGCATGGCCACTACACTTTGAATGGACCTGTGTTTCCTGTACCAGTCACAGTGCTGGTTACAGAGTCGGGGGCTGTAGGGAACACCTGATCATGGGGGAATGTGGTGTCGGACCCTCACCAATCAGATAGGAAGAGAATGAGATGAGCACTGACAATAGAAGGGGACCAACTCTATTCCGCGTCTAATATGGAAAGAATAGGGGCAAAGTAGAATTCATAGGGCCCTATGACAGTGTCAGCATCTTTTGACATTTCAGCCCCCTCACCCTCCAAGCCCTATAGCAGAAGCTACGGCTGTAGTTATGCCCATGTGAAAAGGAGTTGTCTGAAAACAGATAACAACGCCTCAAGATAGACTCCAGCAGGGGATCATGAAATACTCAGCCAGATCTTCCCTGCCCCCCCCCCACCCCCCGCCACAAAGCACCAAGTCCCAGAGTTGCCTCCTTCTACGCGCAGCACCAGACATCTTGCTCCTTCACTTGCACTGGCAGCGTATATAAATATGTGCTACCAACGCTTCAGACGAACGCGACCAACACGTCCTCTTCTCCATGAATTATTGTTTGTTTCGTAAACAGCGATAATTATTTTTTACTCTTCTTAACACCTACTTCATGAATAATTACCAGAGATGCTGGATCATTTTGGATGACTATGCTAATTCTATGTTGATTCGACGAGAACATTTCACAAAAAAAGTGATAAAACTATTAAAAAGTTGAGCTGTGAAATGAAAAAAATATATAATAATCTCATGGAAATGTGAATAATTAAGATCTGGCTTCACACCCTGAGAATTATTGCCAAATATTTATTTTCCGTTTCATATGTCTGCTAAATACGAGGATATGAGCTGCATTTCCATTAGGTACATCAACATCCGCATGTCCGCCCATACCGGAATAGCTGCGGAGTGCAGTAGCAGAAAAGTGGATGAGAGTTGTGCAAATATCATCCGGGTGTGGCTTCAAATTTCTGTGCAGATTCTGAAATCTACAACATGTCAGTTTCCCCAGCACATTTCACCCCTTTGCAGTAAAATCTGCAGCAGTGGAAATATCTGCTGCATGTGACCATGGCCTACTCCAGTACTTGGGATTTCACTCACACTCTATAGGCAATTTCTGTATTTTTGGAAGAACCCAAAGGAAAGCCAAACCAACACAGGAGAACATACAAACTCTTTGTAGATGTCTACGTTGGTTGAATTTCAACCCCGGAGGACCCTGGTTCTGCCGACCACCTGGATGAGGGAAGTGTCTCATGGGAAAGGCAAGATAGCATTACTTGTATAATTCCCTCGAACATCTTGAGGCCACATCTGGGCAAAAGCATGGTGCACATTGAGCAGAATCTTTGGGCTAAAGAAAAGTCA
The DNA here is from genome assembly GCF_014858855.1 of Bufo gargarizans. Classification (NCBI taxonomy): domain Eukaryota; kingdom Metazoa; phylum Chordata; class Amphibia; order Anura; family Bufonidae; genus Bufo; species Bufo gargarizans. The sequence continues at coordinate 50,090,049 of NC_058085.1, read as the reverse complement.
CAGAAATTTCAGGAGAACAAAACTATTTTTAATTCAAGAACTGATGGTCTGGTAACCATCAACCATGAAAAATGGTTCCCTTAGAAAGATGCTAAATGGCATTCTCGGAAAAGTGAAGAAAATATGATTAAAGGTGTTCTTTAAAGTTTATGACCTATCAATCATGGCCATCAATAGTGGCTCGATGGATGTTCTTCTCTCTACACCACCGCTTATCAGATGTCCGAAGAAGTCCTGGTGTCTGCCCCCTTTATTGTTTACAAGGATCTGATTCATACTTTTATTGGTTGCGTCTGGTATTGCATCTCAACTTATGTAATGAATAGTGGGTGTGGACCTACTGTACCAACTAACCAGTGTGTCATTGGGCTAACTATAAGGGCATTGTCCTGGTTTTCTTCCTTTAACTCCCATACAGTGATCTGGTATTTGCTGCAGGGGAACCATCAGCCTGCTACTTCTTTAGATGGTAGGTATAGTTGGCTGCTGACCCAGTCACTGAGGACTCAGGCAGTATTCATAGGGACAGGCCAGAATTCAGATGTATTTGAGAAACAAGTCTGAGGTCAGGAAAGGCAGCAATACATCAATACAGGAATCAGGCTAAGGTCAGTCCAGGCAGCGGAGAATCAGAGTCAGTTGTCAGGTAGAAGTTCGGTTCACAGGTAATCAGAAGTAGTATAATACACCTTCACTTGTTAACCAGAGATTAGGATACTAACAGTCAGGCAGCCTTCCCCTGGGAAGGTAATTTATGTACAAGGGGTTGCCAACCATAGGCTGGGGAAGGATTTGAATGTGCATGTGCTGGTCCATTAAGAGGCTGGGAATGAGCATGCGTGGGTAAGTATTCAGACAACCATGCCCACAAGGAGGAGCGGGACAGTGGTGTGCATGGGATACAACTTAATTGGGATAAAGCTGTAGTGAATTGTAATACCATGTACAGCTACTACTCAAGGTTCATTGGTAAACAATGAAGAAGGTGCAGGGCTCACTAAAGGGGCACGGCCTCTTCAAACAGCTGATTGATGGGGGTGCTGGGGTTGGGATCCTATCAATCTAATATTGGTATCTTATTCTAAGAGTAGGACATCAATTTTAAAGAACCAGACACACCTTTGATTGGGCCTAAACATGCTCTGAGAGTGATCCAGTTAGTTTATCCTGTATTTTTTTGCCAAGCTCATGCAAACCCCTGGCCATATAACTGCTTAAATGATTTAATTTTCTTACAAGGAAGCCATAACTTAGTGGGTTGAACAAGCATTTTAAAAATGGTGGCCATGATTGAGTGTTGGTAATCAGCATAGTCCACAATCTCTAAAGGATTTTGTAAGGGTGAGGGGTTCCTTTACTTTAATATCCTGGATCTTCAGAATAGACATGGAAATTTGTAATTGCTTCTTGATTTTGCTTGGAAAGCTAAAGTGAAAATTTAGCCACCGCCCCCTCCTTCCTGATTATAGTCATGTCTGTCCCAGCCACGAGAGATTTGCATATTCCACCTCGAGCCTCTGTATACAAGAGAAAATCTAAATGCAGAGAGGTTAAATGTTAGATTAAAAGGGGAGCAAATCTCGGAGACGCCACAAAGATGAAGAAATGATATTTTGTAGGAGACTGAATAATGTGCCAGCAATGCAATTTCATCTGTTTCTCAGCAGAGGTGGATTGGCGGAGCAGTGATGTTATCCTCAAAGTCAAAACAGCATTTTAAATAGGAGAAGAGTGAAATCTACATGTAAGAAATATCCTTTAATTCTGAGACTCCTCCTCTCCTAAGAAAGTGGCCAGGATCTAGTCAAGAATATTAATATGATTTGAAAATGCCCACACTGCAGGTGCTACAAAGTGATTAATCACCACTACAGCCCTATTCGATTAGGATCTTTGTATGATACCAAGTTGAACATGCTAGCACAATAATGCTATGTAAACCTTATCATTGGATTTTACTCATTTTGGGTTAAAAATAATTTTTTCATTTGGTATTTATTAGAAATGTTCAGCCGTTTCTGAGTTACAAGGGTTAAAAATCAGTCTGTTTGTAGGCTGTCAGTTTCTGTTTTCTGATGATCATGTGTAGCTCTTATTTCTGATCTCTTGACCTCATAAACACTTCTTTAAGCAATATTCTTATCAGTTGGATACCAATTGAGCTTTAGTGAGCTATTATGAAGTCAAGAGATCAGAGATAAGAGCTACACATGAGCCGGCAGACGATGGGATTCAAAGAAAACTGAAACTGACTGCCTGTAAACAGACTGATTTTTAAACCTAGATCTCAGAAATGGCTGAACATTTTTAATAAAGACCAATAAAAAATTATTTTTTGTGCCAAATGAGCAAAATGCAATCATAAAACATGCCTTTGAAGGTCATGTGGATATTAGAGGGTAGACCAGCCTAGAAACAAAGAGATTATGTGAACCATAGCATCTCAACTGTCCTCTATACTGCCAAGGGTGGTCAGGTCATACCAAATGCAGCGTACCAGAACCTCAGGGGCATGTGTGAGTGAGTGTGGCAACTAGTGGACCGAGGAATACACAGTCTCTACTCCCGTTTCTGTAGCCCCTTGGGTCGGTGTGAAGATGGAAAGGAAGGAATCAGGTTCCTTCAGGGTACACAGGGTTTAAGGAGTTCTCCTGCCAGATGATAGTGGTGGTATAAGGTTTAAGGCAGGGTCCCTGAGATTCGTTAGGGCAGCACCCTTCGGTGAAAATTGGTGATGGAAGAAAGAGTCCACTTTAGTAAACCAATAGAACACTTTTCTTGTATACATTCGGTGACATAGACGAATGGTTGTTCTTTCTTCTAAATATTAATAAAAGTTGCTTTATACTGCAAAGTCTGGCTTGGTTAAGGTCTGCACTACATCCAATGTTCTCGCTCCTCTAATGTTCTTCTTTAACTTCAGGCTGACTCTTATAATCTCCAGGCTTAGATTGTAATACACTAGACTTCTTGTACTTGTCTAACACTTTTTGTAATCCATACGACCGATCCATATATCCATTAATGCTTTTACTCACATTAGTTGCTACCACACTGTCCCTAGAGAAATGTGGCCTTAGACACAGCTCTGTGCTTAACTGTAGAAAACATGGACAGGCACCGAAGTCAAATCCTGCTTCCTCTGGATGCTTGTGGAGTCCATAGGCTGAGTTATCACCTTTATCTCTACCAGACTTTCCCTTATACTCTGTCACACTGGATCGCTTTTCTGAGGTTCTTCACCTCAGGTCTCCCTTGGTCTCAGAGGGGTGGCTACTTGTCAGCTTTCTTATCTGAGCAGACTCTTCTCTTGTCTATCATGGAAGTCCTGAACTCATCACACATCCAGTGACATCACTGGCACTAATAGGCAGTCTTTAGCGCTGCCCTAGCCTGTTTTTACAGTCTAGGACAGCGCAAAGCCAATGAGGTCACCGGGAACCCTACTAGGCAGAAACCTCCACCTAGCTTACCCATGGAAAGCCCGATACGTCACCGGATCACTGAATCTCACAGGGCAAGGGGGAGCATCGGAGCATGAAATTAATGAATGGTGAATAAGAGCAAATCGGGTTGTACCTGGGTTCAGCTCTGAACCCGGACAACCCCTTTAATACACACAGCATTACATTAGATTACATTATTTCACAGTACACAAATACCCATACACCTTTGCATTTGCAGAGTCTTATGAAACAGGACACTGCACAAATTTTGCATCGGGGCATCATGGTTGCACGCTCCACCTTTTGTGGGCTGTTTCTGCTTACCTTATAGCCTGTTTTCTCATGGAATGAAGCTGGCCATACACATGAGAGGAGCAGTGTATCCGCCGGGACCAGCCATTCATCTACTGACTAAAGGTGCCTCCTGGCCCTCCCCGAACAGCAGATGTTAATGAGGATTGGGTAGTTGGATTGCAGCATCCCCGTTCCCTTTGTTTTCAAGAAGATAAGCCGATGCCAAAGTCGTCTAGCAGTGGTTTGTGCCACTCTCTTCCTCTTCGGGCCAAGCCAAGCATAAATGTGTAGAGCAGAGATCAGCAACCTCCAGGACTCCAGCTGCTTTGAAACTACAACTCCCAGCATGCAAACTTACTCTGCTGTTCTTGTAACTCCCACAGAAGCAAAAGGAGGATTATGAGAGTTGTAGTTTCTGAATAGCTGGTGTGCTGGAGGTTGCTGATCCCTAGTGTTGGGAAAAAATAGCTTTTGGCCCATCAATTGTTTGGGACAGGTGTGTCCTGGGCCATGCCAGCCTAATTGCCTATATGTGGGGGTAACTAAGAAGGTACAATATGCAGTGGGGTTAAATGAGCCTAAGAGGAAAGGTTTTGGAGGTGGAGGGGATGTAGAATATCATACAGTACAGATCACTGAAAGACCATGAAAAGAGGACAGAGCAATGAACATGGTAATGTATTGTGTCCAAGGAGTATTGTACCACCAAATATACAGTATAAGGTCATGTGATATGTGCTACCATACCATAGGTATGCCCCCCACGCTTTAATTTAAAGGGGGAATCCTTTTTACTATCTGCCGTTGGTTAAATCCTAATTTTTTGATTACCGCCTGTTTATTTCTGTTAAATCTGCTGTATACTCTCCAGATGCGGCCCTCCCTCCGCGCCCAACTCCAGCTGGCAGCCGCAGAGCGCCGGTGATATACTACATACTTATGGGTATAAATCCGCAACGGAATGATCTTGTTTTCACATCCACCTCGGCTACAGGAAATTTAGTCCAATTTCTCCCTATTGCTGCAGAAACGCAGTTTTGATGTGGAAATTTACAGCGCAAGGTTTAAACTAGTTACAGCTGGAGAGAGAGAGAAAATCGGCATTGAATTCATTCCCTTTTTAACCCCGAAGGGAGCAAAAAGCTTGAATGAAATGGCTATAACAAGGGTCTCTATGCCAACCAGGAGCACGCACAGGAAATATACCAACTATCAACTCATCTCGTGTCTTTCACTATAGACAGATGACTTCTAGCAAAGTAACCAGAGATACCGTTTATGTCAAGGTTTATTTTCCTTCTGGGTTTATGTACACCTCTTGACTTATCTTCCCCGAACCGTTTCTCTGGTTCCAGGAGAGAATGAAAGATTATATCCTCAGAAGACACTGATCTGTAACTTCCATCCGCAGTCATCTATCAATGAAATACATAGAGACACCTAAAAATCCTCTCTGGGACTTTAGCTTGCTGAACCTCAGGACTAAAGGTGGCCATACACATTAAGTTGGTTGATGGTGAACATTCATTTCGCAGACATGACCATACACGTTTTAGTCCATATTGGCTGTTACACTTGTTCAAGCTGGCCATAGGCGTTCAATGAAATCTGGTGATGGACGAAAGATCTTTCTGGGAACGTTCTTTCAAAGAGCTATCTTTAATTGACAAACAATCTTTGAGCGAAAGATCTTTCATCCAACTATTACATGAAAATGTTAATGCTGACTTCTTTTCAAACAATAATGGTCTATCATCTGTCAGCTTTTAAATTTCGACCGATGAACGTTTATTTTGGTTAAAATTGTCCATTTTGATCAACTTTTATGTGTATAGTCACCATAAGACTTTGCTTACTTTTCTAAACTTGATCTTCTACCTAGATTAGGGGTTGTCATCCGCTGGCACACTTTGTGTTGTGGAGCTTCAGCTCTCAGCGTTTTCCCATAACCTTGAGAGTTTATTCTTGGGAGTTCCTAGAAAAGCCTAGAAGGTTTGCATCCTGGGAGTTTCACAATAGCTGGAGTGCCAAAGTGTATAATTGGGTTCCTGTACACATTGCACAATTGGAGCCACTTCACGGTCCAGACCATAATGCAGTGGGAGGGACGTGTGGAGCATCTTCATAAGTTTGTAAAGCTGGGGATATCTTGCCCTCGGTAATGTTATCGAGATGGGTTGGGCTGGCAACATACACATAACCAAGACCCTTAGAAAAACATGGCTGCTTTCTTCTACATACTCATCCCCACATGGGCGGTGGGGCTCTTTTTTATAAAGGAAGCGGCCATGTTTTCCTTATTCTAGGCAACTACTTCAAGACGACCTTTAGAGATCTCTATCTTGAGAATATCTAGAAAATCTCAATCAAGGTAAAGCCTAGCAAATTTTCTACAGAAACCCTAGTACTGTGATCCATTTATGTTTTTTCCTAGGAAGCTTCCTGGTCATTTATACAGGACGTGGCTGATGTCATATACAGGATACACATTGCACAACTAGGGGTTCATTGAAATTCATTATTAATAGACCCATATTGCCATCTGTGACCCACATTAATATCTCTTCCCCCCCCACTAAAAAACTCAGATCTTGTGTGTCATTTGTAATCACGACTCCTGCATCTAAGGAGTCAAGAGTTGGGACCAACTTCTGGCTCCCTATTCTGCACCTACAGGCCCCACTAGATAATGGAATCAGGGCCAGCTTCCTTCAAGTAACATGTTATGTTCATACCATTTTACTCATTACAAATTAATGAATAATTGAATCCTTCTTATATATTTCTTATGCAAGATGGCTGCAAAATCCTGCCCAACAGAGCTGCGTTTATTGTGCTAATTTTTTAGACGTGTCTGTACCTTCCACAAGATGCCTGCATTTTAATTATGGAGGTCACATCCACGCACACGCTTAGATTATTTAAAAAAAGTATAGATTGTCTTTGGAACGTTGATTGCTTGATGTGTTCCGTTCTGAAGAGAGCACTACGTATCGATTATGCATTTTCCCACCCTCCCTCTCTGTCCCCATTAATCCCCCCGGGATTCCCACATGTCCTCAGTGCCGATCTATGACTGATTCTGAGACGTTCAATTCTCTAATGACTTGTGATGGTGGCAGGCTGTCTTGGCACTATTCGAACATGTCACCGTGATTCCTTTAAAGTCACCTTGTCTTCTGAGACACTGAGGCTCCTCGGCCTGCCAAGAGCCGGCCTTCATTTCTCTGCATCCTCGTTGCTGACTCTGCCAGGCATGTTTGTCATAACCAATCATTGTTGTAGGCTTTAAAGAAGTATTTGAAAAATTGGTCAAAGCTCACTTATTTACTGTACGTTCTGATAGGAGAAAGTCCTGCACAGTTGGATTGAAGCTTTTTCCATAGAGAAAACAGTTCACGTACCAAGTTACTGAGTTATGACCGTATGGACCGTATGATGGAGGGGTGGGGGTCTCATTAGTATTCTCATAAAAAAAGTCCTGGCCAGGATTAAGAAAGGGTCTCTAATCCATCAGTCCATCTTCCTGAAGTCTATCCTTTGGACCTAGTTTGTACCTTTTTTCTTATTGGCCTGTTCTCATAAACCTTTGCTGCTTGGGTGGCTTAAGTAGTATTTCATGTCAGTATTGACCTGCACCATTCAGACATTTCCGCAGATGGGTTAATTTGCTTAATGAATAGTAAATTCTCAGTATGATTGTAGGTTATGGCAGAAAAGGCTGCAGTATAAGGATCTATGGCTTCACAGTGCCTCGATGGTGCTGAGAGGAGGCAGATAATGTTCATACATAATAGAGTGAGATTTGCACAATAGAGTAGATGATAATGAAAGAAGTCCAATAAAGCAGCTTATATGGAACCGCATAATGATGAGATATCTGATTTCACGATTAACGGTGCATCTCAAAACAAAATTTCATGAAGTCGGCCAGCTGGAGCATTAGTGCAGTCTATCTTCAGGAGGTCTCAGTGTAGACCTGGAGTGGCTAGGGTCCAACAGTAAAATTAGTTCTGGGGCCCCATTGTACAGCTACATAGAAATATTACCTGAAACTGTACCAACAGACATTTATGTTTTGTAGTAGCCCGCTGCCTAGCCTATGCCTCAGAGTGTTCAGTCCTGGAGACCTTGTTCAGTTAGTGCCATGTGCCACTTGTACATGGGGTGAGGGGACTAGGGCCCCCCCAGGGGGATTCACCTGCTTCCTTGTGGGCCATTTTGAGCGGTGAAGGTCTAATTATGACATATTAGGATAATCTTGACCCTTTATGTCTGTAGGACCAATGAAACATTTCGGCCTTGCCTAGCAAACAGAATGTAAATGGTCTAAAAACACCAAGTACAGTGGGAAAATGCAAGCATTTAGGATCAGTTTAACGCGGCCACAGCATCCAAATTCACTGTCGGCAGGGTTGGTCATCACCATAGGATGCTATAGTGATTTAAGTTTGGCTTAGTAGAACTGAGGGACTTCCAGGTGTGGTGGCTGTAATGCCAAAATGCATCTGGTTTATCACCGTCTAAACCAGAGATGGCCAACCTACAGCTCTCCAGCTGTTGTATAGAACTACAACTCCCACTATGCCATACTGTAGACTGATAGCTGTAAGCAGTGTGGGCATGTTGGGAGTTGTAGTTTTGCAACAGCTAGAGAGCCATAAGTTGGCCATCCCTGGTCTAAAGCCTGGATACAGTGAAAATGTTAAGAGGTTCAAATTCAATTTGGAAAGTAACCAATTTTATTAGCTTAGTGTTAAAGGAATGCATGATATTGCAATAATGGGCTGTGTCCGGTCTTGCAGTTTGGCATCAATGACAAGCCAAATATTCTTCCACAATTCTGTAAACAGGGGTATTGGTAGACTGGTTGTCATCTCAGGTAGAGAACAGTGACAACCTGACCTACACCCACACTAGTGTCCTTACCTGCTTGGATCATCCACCCTAAACAGCGTTCCCAACTGGGCAACGGTCCCTGACCTAACTAAGTGCACAGGACCTACTATGGGGAACAAAATGGGAAGTCAGACAGGTCAAATTAAAGCCAGAAAATACCGTCAGAACCGAGGAAGAAACAAACACAGAGTAATATACCAAGCAGGGTAAAAACCAGGAGATAATGTTAGAACCAAAATCAGCACCTAACAGTGTGAGGCAAGAAGCCCAAATCATAGGCAACTGTGGTTAGCAGTTGCCTGTTTAAATACCTCGCAGACAGGAAGCAGATGATGCAGGGGCTGAATCTAATTAGCCCTGCGTCCTCACTCCCTGAAAGGCCAATCAGCCCCATGCTCAGCTGGGCTGGTTGCCACCATAATGGAGTAACGCCGAGCCCAGACTCACCACAGGAGCTTGGATGGGTAGGTACCTGACACTGGTGGATCGTGAGGATTCTAATCTGATGACAAGACAACCAAGGCAAAAGACCTAGGGCCCCCGGAGCCCAGTTGTTGCAATGCCGCTACCTTTTAATGACAGATGCAATAGTTAATGGGTCTCAGGATGTAAATCAGGACACAACCACCGATGCCTGGCAGGCAAAAGGACTATAAGCTTGTTGACTGCATGAAATTGCTTCGCTCGGGCATCTCTTTGCTGGCCGTTTAGAGGCAGTGAAATGAAAATACATTTTCTAAGCCACTAATCAGTGAAGCCATTATCCAGCATTGCCTTTAGGGAAGTTTTCCCGTATAAGTGCAACCTTTTAACTACTACATTTATTTTCTAGCACTTTTTATCATCCAAACTATATATTAAGTCCATAACACGTCCTACTAAATTGTAACAATTAGAGGAAAGAAAGAATTCTCTGCCAGGGTTTCAGACATCCCCTTGATCTCGTGTTTTTTTCATATTCCATTCACTTTGGTAGTTGGCACAGGAGACCATTAGCCCAGGTCTCATTCACATTTAAGTATGTTCTCCAAGAGTTGACAGGAGTTGTGACCCACAGGATAAAAGCTCCATTAAGAGGCTATTGGAAGGGTAAAAGAACACATAGAACGATCAATAGATAAAAAAAAAAGCACCTTTAGACACCCTGAGGTTTCTGCAGGAAGATATTCTTTGATGTGGCCGCCTTAACAACATTCCCCTGTCCTTGCCCACTCCATCTCAACATTGTTCATTTTCTCCATCCATATCTAATCTTCTCTGAGGAATATTGATCATCGATGATAATAATATACATAAATATCTCCAGTGTCGAGGGGAGAAGGTAAGTGGGGCGATATGTTACATGTAAACATTCAATAAACTTTACCAGGGAGTATATTTTTTGTAGAGATGTGACAGGACAAGGCCGTGATATGAACATGGAGATGTGAAGAAGGAAATAATAGATAGATAGAAATTCTGCGGTGGTCCCATTTCCGATTTCCCTTAGAAGTCAATGGAAAGATCCTCAGCACTGACCCAGCAGTTAGGTGCTGCTTAGGGACACATCACCGCTGGAGGCCAGTCATTGGATGCAAAGGCAGATGTGACCCAGGGGGCCGGAAAACTGCTGGAATGAGCTGGATAGATTTGGGTGGTTGGTTGTCGGGGGAACTTCCAGATTGACAGGGTCACATCCATCGCCGTAAAAAATGACTGACCTCAGCCGTGACTTATCCCTAAGCCACCCTGACCCAGCAGTGACGTGATGCTCAGGGACACATCACTGCTGAGGCCACGCATTGGATGCAAAGCCACACGTGACCCAGGGGGCCGGAAGACTACTGCAGAGAGCCGGATGGAGCGGCGGTTGGTTGTAGGGGGAAAGGTTAAGGGATTCTTATTTTTACAACAGTTAAAGCACACGTCTAAAACTGTCCAGAAAGCTGGACAACCCCTTTAAATATCTTGTTCTTAACGCAGCATGTACCCTAAAGATCTCTCTAGTAAAATATAGTTATAGTAATAATAATATAATATAGTCATAAGGTCATTACTCTAACCAAGTGGCACAGTTCCATAAGCATTGAACTTCGTCTACAGATTGGCCCTAGTGACTATTAATTGCAGTGAAGTTGAAAATACACACCAGAAAAATATCCAAATTACACACAAAAAAACACGTTTGAGTATGAAAGAACCGAATACTGAGAGAAATCCAGAGGCAAAGAGTGAACCGAAGCACAACAACTACAGTAGATGATGACCATAAATATCATGTGGAAGATGAAATATGTTAGGATAAACTCCAGAGTCCTGGTGCTTGGATTAATTCAAGGTGTGTGGTTATGGATGTCCTACGTACCAGGGGAAATTATAAAAGCTAATACCTTATCTGTCAACCCTTTATGGTCTATCCGTCATGGGGTGGGGAATGAGAGGGTAGTAATCTTGTCATTAGCTGATGGATAACTATTGGGAATCTCTCGTGAATAGACTTCTCTTCTGTGGCATTTGGAGACACGTTAAAAATGTGGTAGATAGATGCAAACTTGTTATATTCCTCATTACAGACCTCTAAACGAGGTCACTTTGAGTCCTTGGCCACCACCATTGATGCTCGGAAGCCTAGGGTATGTTCAGATGTGGCTGACATCTTCATTCCATACAGCGAATCGGGTTGTTTTTACAGCTTATTCATGGAGTTCAGCAATCAGGATGATTATGTAGTCGTAGAAATGTTGTCACATCAAGTAGAGAACATTGCAGACCTGACCACCACTCACACCACTGTCTCTACCTACTTAGATGATCTCCCCTAAACAGCGGTTCCCAACTGGGCGTCGGTCCCTGACCTAAGTGCAAAGGACTTACTTACAGGAGACAAAAAGGGGAAGTCAGACATGCTGAGTCAAAACCATAGAATACTGTTAGAACCAAGGAAGAAACAAACACAGAGTAATAAACCAAGCAGGGTCAAAACCAGGAGGTAATATCAGAACCATATTCAGGAGTCAGAGGTGAAGTCACTAAGGCGCAGAAGGTCAGATGTCGAAGAATCTACATGAAACACAAGCAAAGCATGTGAGGCAAGATGACCAAATCACAGGCAACTGTGGCCAGCAGTTGCCTCTTTTAATACCTCAACCTCAGGAAGCACATTATGCCAGTTCTGACTGTCGATTGGCCCAGCGTCCTTGCTCACGGATAGGCCGACCAGCTCCATTTTCAGCAGGACTGGTTGCTATAGCAATAGAGCAACACTGGCAGTGCAGTAAAAGTGCATTCAGACTCACCGTGGGAGCATAGCCAGTTGAGTACATGACAATTGTCTGCAGCAAATTTGCCACATGTGAATATATCCTTATCATTTACAGGGAACCTTAATGAGAGGCCACTCTGGATCTAGAGCTCTGTAGATACCTACAAAGTGCAAATTCACAAAGTGTCAACCACAATTTAGTGATACTTAGGATAAATTCACACGTATGTGTGTTTTCCCAAGGGTATCACCCAAGTTATGTTTGACATGATACAGTAAGAAACAGCATGTGGTGTTCATGTTCACATTTTCCTTTATTTGCAGGACACTGTCCCTTTAAGAGAAATTTTAAGAGAAAGAGACTAGTGAATACTGTCAATTGTGTATTTTCTGTATTTAGTCTGTATTATATTGAGATGTGCTGTCATGCTGTGCCCCACTCTGTTTCCATGTATTTTGATGGCTGTTGTGGTGTTTACTCTTGACACTAGGTGTCACTGTTGCATATTACTGTATATAAGAGCTCAAAGTAGGGAACAGAAGTAGTGCGCAGCTGAAGCCACAAGGTGTGACAGAGGAGGCTGCTGTATCAAGTCACTAATCCTTACAAATCAAATCAGTCAGGCAGCGTGCAAATTGCTAAAGAGGGGCTAGAGGTTTGTTATACTGTATGATGCAGATAATCAATAAAGTAGGGATTCTGGGATGACTACGTTTAAGTAAAAGTGAGTACTACCACTATAGATCTAAGACCTAAGTGCTTTGCTGCATATTGCAGCTATGGCAGAATAAACCCGACCATCAGTTGAATGAACATTTCCTGTCACCAAAAAATATGGTTGGGTAACCATAATCCAGGTTTCTTCAGAGTAAGTTTACCCCCCCTGGTCCGCCCAGTTCCCCAGTTTGCATGTATCATACACCCAAGCAGAGCAGAACACAAGGTATGGCTCCCCCGATTGCTGCTAAATTTATATTTTTAATTAAAAAAAATTGCAAGAAAAAGTCACCCTTCACCTTGCGCACTTTATCCGATTTCTGCCTCATGTCAGAAAACTTGGAACAGGTTCTACATAAATATGCCTCTAATTCCGAACAACATATTTTTCAACATGTTTACCAGACAACTGGTATAAATAAATACATTGGGATAAATAAATCTGCCCATTCGCTTCACATAGTATATTTAAAAAAACTGGTTGCCTGCAGCCACCGTTAGGGGGAGCTCATTACATAGGAATTTATCAGTGATATCAATGGAAGCTGTAAATTATTCCTATGCATTGAGCTCCCTCTAGTGGTTGCTGCCAGAAAATACAGTGAAATCTAGGTTAGGAACAGAAGAAGCACTTCAGGGTTGGGTCCGCCTTCGTCCCAGACCCCATAGCAGTCACATGGTTTGCCTCCGTGTTTCTCCTCATTCTTTTTGCATTGAACCCCATTGACTAGCACACAGATATATTATGTGCAGCATATTTTTTTTCAGCATTTTTGCTGATTTTTTAAAAGTTTTTCCATGTCACCATTAATATTTAAAAAAAAAAAATGTATATGATCCTACAATTTTCACACTGGCTACTAGTCCTAAAATATGTGTCTTTTGAGAGCAGCTACATGGGCCATAGACACAATGGACAGGAGCTGACCCTATTGATTTGAATGGGAGAGTTTCTAGGCTTGCTCTGTGACCTGTGCAGAGGTCAGGAGGGAGTAGATAAGCTCTGATATCTTCCTCTTTATTCACAGATTTAAAGGTGGCTTTAGAGCTTAAGCTAGGACCAATAGTAAAGAAATTAGATCAGGTCCTGTGGGCCCATGTCCACCGCGAACTCTACTGGTACGGCCAGGTTTTTTTATGCAGTTTTGGAAGCCAAAATTAGGGGTGGATCATAAAAGGAGAGAAAGTATAAAGGACGGATACGACTTCTTCTCTTTTTTTTTATTCTCTCCTGGTTTTGGCTTCCAAAAACTGCATCAAGAAACCTGACCGCATAGTCGCACCCTGCGTGGATTCGGCGTATATCATGGCGCGGCTCCTGTCTCCCTATATTATAATCATCTAATGCTCTTGCACATTCCTAGGGTCTACGTTCCCTATAACCCCCCCCCCCCCCCCATGACGTCCCTTTTTGATTCACATAATTTATTATACAACACGGCATGTATAGAGATCCCATTTAGTGTCCCATCTCAGGCGTAGACCGTCCTAGGTAATATGCCGATGGCCCATCTGTCATCTGCAGGCAGGTAATAGACAGAAATGTGTTTAAGTCACGGGCGCCTTTAATGGCTTCTGTGTAAATAAAGTGCGGCTGCAGCCAGAGCTTTATCCCATTACGGGGGATTCGGGATCTGGCTGTTTCCTATAGACTACCATTGTCATATTAAAGAGATTACCTTGATCCCGTGGCTTTTAGTGAAAGACATCTAGTGTTCTGTATACGGCTGGGAGTCCTAATCCTGATGGGAATGTATATCAGTTATTGACGGAATATGAAAGGCCTGCGGACTGTTTCAGTCCCGGAGCTGTTCATGGTGCATTATGCAGATTTCATTAGACCTTCTATTAATTCTGTCAAAGTCCCAAAGTCTCTCAAACTTAATGGCATTGATGTATTCACAGGAACGTCGGACAGGAGGACTAAGTAGGCTCATGGCTGTTACCATATATTTCAAGTAAATGCCATGAACAAGTCCTTTAAGTGCATTTAGTACTCATAGACAGTGGTCACAGAACAGTACAGGGTTCATTGGTTACTTTGGGGCTCTGGCATCTAAGCAGCTTCTGGTACGTCAGAGCACAGCAATACTACTACTTAAAAAAATTGAGTTTTTTTGCAGAAACAGCGCCACCTCCGCCCATGGGTTGTATTTGGAATTGCAGCTCAGCTCTATTAAAGCGAATGGTACGGATCTGCAATACTGCACACAACCGTGACCCGCCACCGACATACAGCAAGTTAGGGCAGGGATTCCTGGAACTCTGGAGGTTGTCTGTAGTTTCTGCTTCTTCATCCAGCAGAGCTGAAGGTGCTCAGACAGGGAATATGGCCACGTCTCTTGCGGAGCCATGCCCCTACTTTCATCCCTAAGGAGGGAGTACTACTCAAAACCCTCCTTTCCCCCACAGGGGGTAAACTATATCTGGTTCTAACTGGTTTTTCCTTCCCTTGCTACAGGAAGAGGGACTCGCCCACCACTCTCCAGAAGGGAGGGGGGGGGGGGGAGTATAGAACAGGAATGTTCCACTCTGAAGTGCCATAACATTAAGACTATCTCTGCCAATGATGCTGCCACCTGCTGGTAACCAGGATAATTACATGAACCATTACATTTAACATAGTTTTATATGCATTTCTGGAGGACAAAAAATCACATCTGAAGACAGTATAAAGGCTCTTAGAAAATAGCAACTCTGGGGTGTTACACATCCAACTTATATTGTTTTGTAAAGGTGCATGGAGAAGACCATGTAGTGGCCTTGCATATTTGATCCAAATGAGATAAGGTAAAAGGAGTTGTCGATAAGCGAGGTCTTATAGATATATGAGCAGAAAGGACCGGAGTGAAAGCTTCTGACCGCTGAGAAGTAATCCATTCCACAACCTCTGCACCATGTCTGCACTGGAGACCTTAGCTGGGAGGTAATGGTGCAGACATCTCCCACATTGTCCCCAGTTGGCACAGACATCTCCTACTACATTGTCCACAGTTGGCGCAGACATCTCCTACTACATTGTCCACAGTTGGCGCAGACATCTCCTACTACATTGTCCACAGTTGGCGCAGACATCTCCTACTACATTGTCCACAGTTGGCGCAGACATCTCCCACATTGTCCACCGTTGGCGCAGACATCTCCCACTTTGTCCACCGTTGGCGCAGACATCTCCCACTTTGTCCACAGTTGGCGCAGACATCTCCCACTTTGTCCACCGTTGGCGCAGACATCTCCCACTTTGTCCACCGTTGGCGCAGACATCTCCCACTTTGTCCACCGTTGGCGCAGACATCTCCCACTTTGTCCACAGTTGGCGCAGACATCTCCTACCTTGTCAACAGTTGGCGCAGACATCTCCTACTTTGTCCACAGTTGGCGCAGACATCTCCTACTTTGTCCACAGTTGGCGCAGACATCTCCTACTTTGTCCACAGTTGCCGCAGACATCTTCTACTTTGTCCACAGTTGGCGCAGACATCTCCTACTTTGTCCACAGTTGGCGCAGACATCTCCTACTTTGTCCACAGTTGGCGCAGACATCTCCTACTTTGTCCACAGTTGGCGCAGACATCTCCTACTTTGTCCACAGTTGGCGCAGACATCTCCTACTTTGTCCACAGTTGGCGCAGACATCTCCTACTTTGTCCACAGTTGGCGCAGACATCTCCTACCTTGTCCACAGTTGGCGCAGACATCTCCTACCTTGTCCACAGTTGGCGCAGACATCTCCTACTTTGTCCACAGTTGGCGCAGACATCTCCTACTTTGTCCACAGTCGGCGCAGACATCTCCTACTTTGTCCACAGTTGGCGCAGACATCTCCTACTTTGTCCACAGTTGGCGCAGACATCTCCTACCTTGTCCACAGTTGGCGCAGACATCTCCTACTTTGTCCACAGTTGGCGCAGACATCTCCTACTTTGTCCACAGTCGGCGCAGACATCTCCTACTTTGTCCACAGTCGGTGCAGACATCTCCTACTTTGTCCACAGTTGGTGCAGACATCTCCTACCTTGTCCACAGTTGGTGCAGACATCTCCTACCTTGTCCACAGTTGGTGCAGACATCTCCTACTTTGTCCACAGTTGGTGCAGACATCTCCTACCTTGTCCACAGTTGGTGCAGACATCTCCTACCTTGTCCACAGTTGGTGCAGACATCTCCTACCTTGTCCACAGTTGGTGCAGACATCTCCTACCTTGTCCACAGTTGGTGCAGACATCTCCTACTTTGTCCACAGTTGGTGCACATACTAACATTAGCTTTATGGGATTCTTTGCAGAGTTCTGTAATTGTAACATACTCATTTGCTCACACATACATAGAAGCTACATATGAGCCATTCCAGATCCCTAGAGCTGCTGTGATTCCTCTGGTAAGATCTTCCACTGTGCAGAGCCACAGATGTAGCTGAGCTAAAAACAACTCTGATAATACATGGCACAGAGTTATCGCATACCATATTGTGACAAACTATTGAAATACATTGAAAGAGTTAGTTAACCTCTTGTACCATTTTTTACTTAACATGTTACCCACCAAGTTTAGCTCAGCTGCACCTGTATACTTCTACTCCAAAATGGCTCCTGAGATGGAGACACTGCTGCAGGCCTGAGGGTAATAACAGTGCTTGTGACAGCCGAACCAGCACTTCTCACAGGGACACACCCTGCAACATACATTGACAGTTTGCAGGGAACACCCGCTGCATATGAGAAACTCACCAGGACCACTCCAGGCTAAATCTCAGCTCAATCATCCCATGGAACACCCGATGGGGAAGATACACTCTGGAAACCACTTCCAGATTAGTCATGTCATGCAGTTAGTTCTGGAGCAACCCTCTAGCTCTAGAACATGCATATAACTCTGGAAACCACTTCCAGCTATATAATATCAGGTGTAGCAGCCATACTGGTCTTCACAGCGGCATGAGCCTCTGCATGTGTGAGCTTCACTGTCCTAGACAGAAGAAAAAACACGTCTGCCTAGTGGATGTGCGCTCCTTTATAGGGGGGTTAATTAGTCTGATTTACTAATGATTTATCTTCTGTCCTAGATGGGAGGAGCAAGACATTAACCCTTTGTGTTGTGCTGCCTAAAGGACGATAAGGAAAGTTAGATAGATAATAGATATGAGATAGTTAGATAGATTATAGATAATAGATAGATGATAGATAGATATGAGCTAGATAGATATGAGATAGATAGATAATAGATATGAGATAGATAGATAGATAGATAGATATGAGATAGATAGATTATAGATATGAGATAGATAGATAGATAGATAGATAGATAGATAGATATGAGATAGAGAGAGAGATTATAGATATGATATTATTATTATTTATTATTAAAGCGCCATTCATTCCATGGCGTTGTACATATGATAAGCGGTGCACATACATAATACAGACAATCGCACTAATAAACAAGACGAGTTACAGACTGGTACAGAAGGAGAGAGGGCCCTGCCCGTGAGGGCTTACAATCTACATGGTATGGGAGAAGGACGCAGTAGGTGCGGGTGAAGCTGGTCATGGCGGTATAGAGGCAGCAGGGTCACTGGTTGGAGGCTTGTCCGAAGAGGTGGGTTTTCAGGTTTCTTTTGAAGGATTCCACTGTAGGTGAGAGTCTGATATGTTGGGGTAGTGAGTTCCAGAGTATGGGGGATGCACGGGAGAAATCTTGGAGTCGATTTTGGGAAGAGGCGAGGAGAGGAGAGAAGGAGGTCTTGTGAGGATCGGAGAGTGCGTGTGGGGATGTATCAGGAAAGTAGCTCAGAGATGTAGGGAGGGGACAGGTTGTGGACGGCCTTGTATGTGTTTGTTAGTATTTTGAAGTGAATTCGTTAGGCAATGGGGAGCCAGTTAATGATTGGCGGAGGGGAGAGGCAGAGGGGTAATAGGGTGAGAGGTGGATTAGTCGGGCAGCAGAGTTGAGGATAGATTGGAGGGGTGCGAGAGTGCTAGATGGAAGGCCACAGAGGAGAGTGTTGCAGTAGTCTAGGCGGGAGATGATGAGGGCATGTACAAGTATTCGCAGATTCAAAGTTAAGGAAAGCGCGGATGCGGGAGATGTTTTTGAGTTGGAGACGACAGGTGGTGGAAAGGGCTTGGATGTGCGGTCGGAAGGAAAGGGCAGAATCTAAGGTCACTCCAAGGCAGCGGGCTTTGTTGACTGGGGAGAATGTGCAGCCATTGATCCTGATAGATAGGTCTGTTGGGGGGGTTGAACAAGATGGGGGAAAGATTATGAATTCTGTCTTATCCATGTTAAGTTTAAGAAAGCGAGAGGAGAAGAAGGATGATATAGAAGATAGACATTGTGGGATTCTAGATAGTAAGGTGGTGATGTCTGGACCAGAGAGGTAGATTTGTGTGTCATCAGCGTAGGAGTGATACTGAAAGCCATATATATATATAGATAGATAGATATGAGATAGTGGATAGAAGATAGATAGATATAAGATAGATGATAGATAATAGATATTAGATAGATAGATAGATAGATAGATAGATATGAGATAGATAGATAGATAATAGATATGAGATAGATAGATAGATAATAGATATGAGATAGATAGATAGATAGATAGATAGATATGAGATAGATAGATAGATAGATAGATAATAGATATTAGATAGATAGATAGATAGATAGATATGAGATAGATAGATAGATAATAGATATGAGATAGATAGATAGATAGATAGATAGATAGATAGATAGATATGAGATAGATAGATATGAGATAGATATAGAGTATCTCTGACCGCTGGATGTGGATGGTTGTTCTGTCCTTTAGGTCTCTCTTTCCTGAGTTGATATAAACCCCATTATTTGGAATCCCAAATCCTCCATGTCCCCTCATTTTACTCTCCGCTCCTCCTCAGTAATTTCTCTCTCCTTCGAAAACCAATTAATCGCACTCCTAACGATACTGTTATTGTGACCTAAGCAGATCGCTTCTCCCATACGCGAGCACCGCCGAATAAAACTGCAGTTAATCAAAACCAATTCAGGCCTCCATTACTGCTGGCCGTGTAAGAAGGCAGAGGTAGCAATTGTCAGGTAATTGCGAGAGAGATCGGAGACAGAAAATTGGAATATAGCGGAGGGCTGGGAGCATATTCAGAGAGTTGGCGGGAGGAGGGGGCCCCCCCTCGAGAAATGCTTTTTTTTGGGGGGGTGGATAGAAAGCAAACAAGTTTCATCGCTTTAACATTCACAGCACAAAGAAAGTTACAGAAGCTAAGTGAGCGAATACCAGACTCTGAGGGTACGACCGGACGGCGCGGCCGCTCTGCGGGATAGTACTGCACAACTGTAGCGGCCACAGCCGGCTCAAATTAAACTAATGAAGGCTGCACTGTTTAGTCGAGCGATATTGCATGCAATGTATCCCAAAAACCAGAGGTTGCACAAAATTGCGCTCGCGGGTGACATTTTAGAGACTAGATCTCAAAAGTGAATTATTTTTTTTTTCAATAATTGCGAACTGCAAACACCACGCAATTTTCTCCCCGTATTCGCCTATTAAAATCGCATGTAGTCAATAATGTGCCATCAGTAGACACAAAAGCGCGCACAAAAAAGCAGCCGTAAGATAAAAGGAAACGTAACAGACAATTCGCCAGCTACTTATCTCGTCTGAATGGAAGCTATTTGGTCAGAAAACAATATAAAGAAATAATTGAGGTGTAATTACATGTGGGAGGAATTGAGGATTTATCACCGAGTCTGGGGAGCAGAGTTCAGGTAAATGACTCCCTGTTCACACAGAGGCGGCGGCGGCGACCCTATGAGTCCTACGGACCAGATAAGTGTCCGTCTGTCCGCTGGGTAGCGGGTGACTTTAGCGGGGGCGTGATTGACATTTTGTTTAGGGCAGAGCTGTCAGAGTGAAAAGGCCTGCTGCAAAAAGAAATGATGAAACCGAGTGGAAGGTCTAAGGTGAGACAGAAAACGTCACCGCACAGATCATATGTATGTAGACTTATAAATGTATGGTATGTGTATTTATACAGTGTTTATATATGGCACAGTGTATATACTGTAATAGATAGATAGATAGATAGATATTAGTGTTGAGTGAGCATGTTGTTCGGCTCGAGCATCACTATGCTCGGCAGATCCGAGTGCTTGGCCGAAAAATTCAGGTGCTCGAATACAATTCAATACAATGGAAGTCAATGGGAGAACCCGAGGCACCCCCTGCTCGGACGAGAACAGGGTGTCTGATTCATAAAAAAGGTTAGAAATTGATGGAAACCCTATGTTGATGCAAACACCAAATGGTTTAGCAACACCATTAAGAGGATGGCTGGATGCATTTTGGACTCCTATTATATACAACATACACTAGACAACCACACAAAGGCTATATGCCAAAGCCAGGTATGTACAAGCCATCAATCTTTCCATGAGACAGATGACAACCAGCACACCTTACAATGGCAGCCTTGTGCACTGTGAGCTATTCCAAACCAGCTCTCATCTGACTGAGAACCAGTAAGCCTCAAAGTTATTTTGCATCTGTTGGATGGCTTAGGTGGACCTGCACACCTAGATCAATATCATTAGGGTGACAAAAAGTTTTCTGATTGTCCTAACATAATATTCAATAACCTCTCTATACAGTTTTGTCATGTAAAAAAACTAATTTTCATAAACATGGGCTTATGGGAAAGACATGCAAATTAGCAGAATCTCTCATACACAGCGCCCTCTATTAGTTGCATGGTGTTATGACAAGACTATTCGCTGAGATCATATTCGCTATACTGCTCTATATTCGTTTTTTAGAATATTTGTAATAATATAGAGCAATATAGCGAATATTATGTAATAATTATGTAGTAAGTCAGTGATAATATCTGACACTGGAAAAGCTGGGTAATAACTCAGTGTAGATCGCGAGTTATTACCCAGCTTTCCCAGTGTCAGATTTTATCACTAAGTTATTAAACCAGCTTTTCCAGTGTCAGAATTTATCACTGAGTTATTACCCAGCTTTCCTAGTGTCCGATTTTATCACTGAGTTAAAACCCAGCTTTCCCAGTGTCAGATATATTCACTGAGTTATTACCCAACTTTTCTAGTGTCAGATTTGATCACTGAGTTATTACCCAGCTTTCCCAGTGTCAGATATCATCCTAGTGTAGATCGCAAATATTCTAATAGCGAAGGCTACACTAATAAGGTTGTCATTGGACTCAGTCTAATATTCTTGTCCGAAGACTATGAAACCAATAGATGGCGCTATTGAGTTATGAACAACGCCCTCTATTGGTTTCATAGTCTTCTGACAAGAATATTAGTCTTGTCATAAGACTGTGAAACCAATAGAGAGTGCTGTTCAAACCTCAATAGCGCCCTCTATTGGTTTTTATAGTCTTATGACGGCTGAAAAACAAGGCAGATTCTGCTCATTTGCATGTCTTTCCCATAAGCCCATATTTATGAAAATGAGTTTTTTTTACATGACAAAACTGTATAGAAAGGTTATTGAATATTATGTTAGGACAATCGGAAAACTTTTTGTCACCCTAATGATATTGATCTAGGTGTGCAGGTCCACCCAAGCCATCCAACAGATGCAAAATAAATTTGAAGTTTACTGGTTCTCAGTCAGATGAGAGTTGGTTTGGAATAGCTCACAGTGCACAAGGCTGCCATTGTAAGGTATGCTGGCTGTTATCTGTCTCATGGATAGATGGATGACTAGTACATTCCTGGCTTTTGGCATATAGCCTTTGTGTGGTTGTCTATTGTATGTCGTACACAATAGAACTCTAAGACGCATCCAGCCATCCTCTTAATGCTGTTTCTAAACCATTTTGATGGGCTTTCCATCAAATTTTTTAGCCTCTATGAACCAGACCCCCTCTTCTCTTCTGAGCAGGGGGTGCCTGGTTGTCTCCCATTGACTTCCACTGTGCTTGGTAGAACTCATAAGCATACCGATGTGTTTGGCCAGAGCACACAAGCACTTTGGTGCTCGCTCAACACTAATAGATATGAGATACATAGATGATTGAATGGTTTCAATAATTCCTATGAGTCAATAAAGAAAGATAGATAGATAGATAGATAGATAGATAGATAGATATAGACATTAGATAGATAGATAGATAGATAGATATAGACATTAGATAGATAGATAGATAGATAGATAGATAGATAGATAGATAGATAGATAATGGATGGATGTATAGAGAGATAGATAATAAAAATATGAGACAGATAGATATATAGGAGATAGATAGATCACTCTTACTCTTAGGTTACTTTCACACTGGCGTCCGCTTGCGAGATCCGTTTCAGGGCTCTCACAAGCAGCCCCAAAATGGATCAGTTCAGCCCCAATGCATTCTGAATGGATAAGGAATAAGGATCCGTTCAGAATGCATCAATTTGGCTGCGTTTGGTCTCCGTTGCATTTTTTAGACGGTCACTTAAAACGCAGCTTGCAGCGTTTTGGTGACTGTCTGACGATGCGGAGCCTAACGGATCTGTCTAGACTTACAATGTAAGTCAATGGGGATGAATCCGTTTTTCTCTGACACAATAAGGTGCAATTGAAAAAGGGTCCGTCCCCATTGACTTTCAATGTAAGTCAAGATGGATCTGTTTTGACTTAGACTTTTTTTTTATGAATGATGCAAACGGATCCGTTATTAATGGATACAAGCGTTTGCATTATTAGTGCGGATCCGTCTGTGCAGATACAAGACGGATCCGCACAAAACACGAGTGTAAAAGTAGCTTTAGGTGGCTTCAAACATTTATAATAGTTCATCTGACTTCATAATGTATAATAAGGTGTATGTTATTCAGGGGTGTAGCTATAGGGGAAGCTGCTGCTTTGGGGCCCAGACAAACAAGGGGCCCCCTTAGGAGGAGGACTAAAAGATGTTATTGTCAGGGGCCCCTCAACAGTATTATACAATGACATTATATACAGTGACATGACATACAGTATATACGTGTAGGAAACAGACAGAGTGGCTGCCGGGCCTGGTCTGAGAGAGAGAGATCTGGACTAGCCTCAGAAGTGGGGGTTACACATGGGTTGGGGGTTTCAAAGAAGTTGCTGGGGGGGGGGGGGGGCTGTTCAAAAATTGCTGTGGGGCCCAGTGAATTGTAGTTAGGCCACTGATGTTATTCCTTATTATACTGTACCTTAGTTGCTGCAGAACCTCTTTTTTGAAAAACAACATAAACCACTGCAGCAGGTGTTTTTTTGGAGTGCCAGCCCTATTGGTCCTGTATAGTGCCACTCCCAGTGTGCCGTCCCTTCTGCCACGTGGTGCCTGTAGCTGTACACCCTCATTCCGATGCCCTCCTCTCATTTCCAGTCACTATATTTGTCTAATAGCCTCCTTGTGATATTTTTCAGCACATGTTATTACATTTTATGCCTTTGTATGGTTAGGCAGGGTTGCTCCTGCTGTGCCGTCTTCTCCTGTCTATTGGATTCTTTGGGGCTGTGGTTAGAGCTGATCAGCTAATCGCTCTGATGCACTTCAGGCTCATTTGGAAAGGAGCCTTTGGTTGGACAGCCCTTCTTTAAATATTTCTGGTCTCTGCTGTGATTTACCGATGATAGCATAAGCTCTGTGCATTTGTGTCCGGTAAATCTGCTCTACGTAAAGTCCAATTTGATTACCGTTTCGGTGTTTTCTATCAACTCTATTGACATTAGTGTTGAGCGAAGTTTTAAAAAATTTTATTCGGCTTCTTCGCCAAACTTCGACAAGATATTAAATTCTTTATGAATTACTAAGTAACAAATAGCATTCCATTGTATGGAGCAGGCGCAATCCCCCACCCCCCATTTATCCCCTGATCACGCCATCTGAGAGTCACATTCAGCTTATCGGGGGTTAATCAGGTTGAGGTTGTCGCGGCCATCTTGATAGAAGAAAACTCAGCAATTCTCTTTCACACATCACAAAAGAGCGGATGACATCGTCACCGCGCCCGCCCAGCGTGATGACGTCATGTATCAGCACGAGAGAATTGCCGGGTTTTGTTCAATGAAGACGGTCTCTCCGCAATCAAATGGATGAGGTATGTTTTTGTTTGTTTTTTTTACCGCCATTTCAGGAAAAATGTATTCATTACCACGAAGCACCAAGAAATTCGGATTCGGGGCAAATCAAATTTTTCCTGAAATTCGGATCGAATTCCATTTGGTTAACTTTGATTGGCTCAACACTAATTGCCATAATACATTTAAGAACGTAGATTGCGAGGGTGACAGTCCCAGTTTCTTAGTGGTCAGTTGGGGCGTGACCTCTAGAGCCTACAGGAAGCAGTAAAATGGGTGATACATATACACTACGTGCAGAATTATTAGGCAAATGAGTATTTTGACCACATCATCCTCTTTATGCATGTTGTCTTACTCCAAGCTGTATAGGCTCGAAAGCCTACTACCAATTAAGCATATTAGGTGATGTGCATCTCTGTAATGAGAAGGCGTGTGGTCTAATGACATCAACACCCTATATCAGGTGTGCATAATTATTAGGCAACTTCCTTTCCTTTGGCAAAATGGGTCAAAAGAAGGACTTGACAGGCTCAGCAAAGTCAAAAATAGTGAGATATCCTGCAGAGGGATGCAGCACTCTTAAAATTGCAAAGCTTCTGAAGCGTGATCATCGAACAATTAAGCGTTTCATTCAAAATAGTCAACAGGGTCGCAAGAAGCGTGTGGAAAAACCAAGGCGCAAAATAACTGCCCATGAACTGAGAAAAGTCAAGCGTGCAGCTGCCAAGATGCCACTTGCCACCAGTTTGGCCATATTTCAGAGCTGCAACATCACTGGAGTGCCCAAAAGCACAAGGTGTGCAATACTCAGAGACATGGCCAAGGTAAGAAGGCTGAAAGACGACCACCACTGAACAAGACACACAAGCTGAAACGTCAAGACTGGGCCAAGAAATATCTCAAGACTGATTTTTCAAAGGTTTTATGGACTGATGAAATAAGAGTGAGTCTTGATGGGCCAGATGGCTGGATTGGTAAAGGGCAGAGAGCTCCAGTCCGACTCAGACGCCAGCAAGGTGGAGGTGGAGTACTGGTTTGGGCTGGTATCATCAAAGATGAGCTTGTGGGGCCTTTTTGGGTTGAGGATGGAGTCAAGCTCAACTCCCAGTCCTACTGCCAGTTTCTGGAAGACACCTTCTTCAAGCAGTGGTACAGGAAGAAGTCTGCAAGGTAAGAAAAACATGATTTTCATGCAGGACAATGCTCCATCACACGCGTCCAAGTACTCCACAACGTGGCTGGCAAGAAAGGGTATAAAAGAAGAAAATCTAATGACATGGCCTCCTTGTTCACCTGATCTGAACCCCATTGAGAACCTGTGGTCCATCATCAAATGTGAGATTTACAAGGAGGGAAAACAGTACACCTCTCTCAACAGTGTCTGGGAGGCTGTGGTTGCTGCTGCACGCAATGTTGATGGTGAACAGATCAAAACACTGACAGAATCCATGGATGGCAGGCTTTTGAGTGTCCTTGCAAAGAAAGGTGGCTATATTGGTCACTGATTAGTTTTTGTTTTGTTTTTGAATGTCAGAAATGTATATTTGTGAATGTTGAGATGTTATATTGGTTTCACTGGTAAAAATAAATAATTGAAATGGGTATATATTTGTTTTTTGTTAAGTTGCCTAATAATTATGTACAGTAATAGTCACCTGCACACACAGATATCCCCCTAAAATAGCCAAAACTAAAAACAAACTAAAAACTACTTCCAAAACTATTCAGCTTTGATATTAATGAGTTTTTTGGGTTCATTGAGAACATGGTTGTTGTTCAATAATACAATTTATCCTCAAAAATACAACTTGCCTAATAATTCTGCACTCCCTGTATATTTCCCTCTCGTACTGATGATGGCGGAGCAGCCGCCACGCACTGTGATGATTTGCATATTGTTCTGATATGTAAATGAGCTCGTCTTGCGATGCTCATCACCCTTGTACTGAGGCCACGTTCTCTGAAATGCCACCTGCTTCATTAACAGGACGCGCCTCGCTGTCTGATCCTGATAGTACCTTCTGCCGCCGCAACAAAGGAAACGAACAGCCCTGATATTTTAATAGGTTGAAAGTCCACAGGCGAAACTTTGCTGAATATCAGACGCTTCCGTAACATTTTAGAATTGTAATTGTTATCTGTGTGTGCAAACGCGACCGGCAGGGCAGACTCCTTCTCAGGGGACATGATGGATGGCTTTTATCTAATTAAGACCTCACGTTTTATGATATTAGGCCTCATGCACACGAGCGATTCCCTTTTTGAGGTCTCCACAAAATACGGATGAGGTTCGTGTGCCGTCCCATTGGGACACAGATGGTCCATGTGCTTTCTGCATCCCAGTGTCCATTCTGCAAAGGGGTAGAACATCTCCTACACTCAGTGGCATTGCAAAGAATGCGGATGCAGCACGGACCACATCTGTATTTTTGTGGACGGTTGTGTATATGGAGGCCTAATAAAGTAGGGCAGGGACAGCAG
This sequence comes from Bufo gargarizans, assembly GCF_014858855.1. Lineage (NCBI taxonomy): Eukaryota > Metazoa > Chordata > Amphibia > Anura > Bufonidae > Bufo > Bufo gargarizans. Next base: position 50,062,903 of record NC_058085.1, on the reverse strand, counting down.
GTTTTCTGATCCCTGGAAGAAGATGGGCTTTTCTGGTCCCAGTGAGCATTTTTAGGGGAGATCTTCAGGGGTTGACTTGTTTCTCTTCTGGATATCAGTCTTGGAAAGTTAGCAGTCAAAGAAACCAGACTTTTGAAATCTCGTAGACCCTTTCTTGAGGAGCCCAAGATGGCATTTTGACCAAAGTAATGGAGTGAAAATCCAGCGGTGGGGAGAACAGAGGAGAGCTGGAGGAAGGTGCTAATGGCCAGATGGACTTCACTGTAGATGCAGTGTACACACAGGTTAGTAAGATTACATCTTATCACACACAGACGCCAATTACTAGGAGGTGGGTTGTAATGACTTCTCAATCATTTTCATGAACGGGAGGATGGATGTCACAATTAATAAGGGAATTAGCTGTTACCACTTTGTAATGACTTTGGGAGCCCTGCAGCCAGAAGAAAAATAAAATCCCTGTACGGGTAAAGCACGGGCAACTTAGTCATAATGATAGGGTGAATTTTCCATGACATTGAAATGGGACTAGATGCATTTTTATAATTCACGTCTTTTATTATTGATGCTGGTATATACACCAGCTAATATCCATAGTAACGCCATTTGCAGCCCGGACAGCAGCTAGACAGAGCCATGCTGACTGCCGTGAATCCCACAGCTGCTGGAGGAGGATCTATAGAGCGAACATGACCATTGAGGTGGTCCCACAGATGATCAATTGGGTTCGGGTCTGGGGAATCTGGGGAGTCTTGCCTCTTCCAACCAATGTCGGACATTTCTAGCTGTGTGATATGTAACATTGACTTGCTGGAAGATCCCATCCGTCCCAGGGAAGACAATCAGCATGTATGGGTGTATGTGATCTGCAAGAATGGATTCATACACAAATCGGCTGAGAGTGACTTCCACATGGATGAGTGGCCCAGAGCCTAGACCATAACACTGCCACCACCAGCTTGTGTTCTTCCAGTAATGGTCGCAGGGTGTTTGTTCTCTGATGTTCCTCTCCTGACACGCAAACTTACATCCGTTCCATGAAGCAGAAAACTTGACTCCTCGGAGAAGACAACTCTTTCCCAGTCAGTGGAGGTCCAAATCCGATTCTGCTGCGGAAATTGAAGCGTTTTCTGCTGATGCAATTTGGTTAGCAGAGGTGCAGTGAAGCCCCATACGTAGTAGGGTTCAATGAACTGTTGTACAGTATTAGGCCTCTTTCACAGGACCGTATGGCTTTTTCAGTGTTTTGCAGGCGTTTTTTCCGGATCCATTGTTCCGTTTTTTGTTTCCGTTGTGTTTCCATTTCGGTTCCGTTTTTTTCCGTATGGCATATACAGTATACAGTAATTACATAGAAAAAATTGGGCTGGGCATAGCATTTTCAATAGATGGTTCCGCAAAAAAATAGAATGGATACGGAAGACATACGGATGCATTTCAATGGAGCCACAGAACGTTATTTGCGGGCAATAATAGGACATGTTCTATCTTTCAACGGAACGGAAAAACTGAAATACGGAAACTGAATGCATACGGAGTACATTCAGTTTTTTGGGGGGAACCATTAAAATGAATGGTTCCGTATACGGAACGCAAAAAACGGCCCGTAAACGGCAAAAAAAACGGTCGTGTGAAAGAGGCCTTAGACACACGTCTGGTGAGCTTCTCCTCTGTATTCTCAGTCCGCCCCGCGCACCTTCACAGCTGATGTTTACCTCTCACATCACTAGCATGTGGTGCTCCACAGTTCCCACATCTCTTATTCACAATGGTGCCATTTGTCCACTCACCTTACGCTTTCACCACACCAACAGTGACCAATCACACTGCGCAGAGTCAGAAATACCGTCACCCTTTTTCCGAAAGCTAATAATTGTCCCTTTTTGCAACTCTGATAAATCACCCCTTTTACCCACTACAGCGATTAGGGATATGTGTGCAGGCACCCTATCATACACCTTATATACCCACAGAGCCAGCTCAGCACACCCTATATACCCACCGAACCAACTCAGCACACCTTAAATACCCACTGAGCCAACTCAACACACCTTAAATACCCACCGAGCCAACTCATCACACCTTAAATACCCACCGAGCCAACTCATCACACCTTAAATACCCACCGACCCAACTCATCCCACCTTAAATACCCACCGAGCCAACTCGTCACACCTTAAATACCCACCGAGCCAACTCAGCACACCTTAAATACCCACCGAGCCAACTCAACACATTTACCCACCAAGCCAGCTCAGCACACAGGACTTCCTAACTGAGCTACGCTCTGCTGACGTCGAAAGTAGGAAGTGGTCAGAATAATGGTACTTGACTGTGTATAATTTAGTTTAGATTTTTATATTTACCGTAACACGTGATTGGTATGAGATATGTCATTTGTAATATTTATTATTACATTTTTTATTATTTTATATTATTTTTATTTATTTTTTGTTTGATCTAAATATATATACTGTATATAGTAAAAAAATAAGAATCGTATAAATAAATGAGCTAATAAAATGCCGCCAGAACCAGGAAGCTTTCAGTCTGAATAAGCCTAATTGTTCACTTAAGATATGGTATTTAATCTTCAGAGTATCCGCGTGGCGGTTTCCTCAGTCACTCTGCATTATCTCTCTGTTATCTGACAGCATTATCTATCACTCTGCGATGGCTCCCTGTCTCCGTCCTGTACCTGTCTGCCTCATTGTCTCCCGGTAGAACCCCCTTTGACCTTGAAATAGCCTTTTCCAGGAGGCTCGGACCCCAGGCAGTGGAGAGGTTAACTCCATCTGCCCATCCATATTTAAGTTTCGTCCTTGGTTGCCTCTGAAAGTCATTCGCAGTCAATTAGCTCCGCGGCACACATGGATTTTTCACCAGAAGATGAGGAGGGATGGGGGGGGGGGGGTAGTAGGGAAAAAAATAAAATAAAAAAAAATAGAACCACCTTTGAAAATGAGGAGCGATGCAAATCTTCAATTTTGTTTGAGTAAAGATTTAATCTGATTTAGAGCGTGCGTTGATCTGGGGAAGAATATAGAGATGAGGAGGAGGAGGGACGCTGGGCTCAGAGGACAAACGGATTTTTGAAGAGGGCAAAATCTCAGACCTGAAACGGCGCTTTATTGCAATATTAATAAAGGAAGATCATCTGGAGATTAGACCACCAATGACAGCCCCCTAAATGGATAAGGCTACTTTCACACTAATGTTTTTGCTGAATCCGTCAGGGTTCAGCAAAAACTCTTCCGTTACTGATAAGACAACCGGATTTGGTTGTATTATCTTTAACCTAGCCAAGACGGCAGCTGTCCTGTGTTACAAAGACAACCTGTTCATTTGAATGGCCACGGTGTAATGCTTTATTTTCCCTGTGGTGGCGCTGTAGGAAACAAGCCTCCTCCCCCTTCATAATTATTTTTTTTCATGCTCATAATGGAGGTAATTTATTGAGACTGGCTTTTTAGACTGGCCCGTCCCCTTCACCGCCTGCTCCACTCCCACTTTTTTTAGACCTGGGCTAAACGGGGAAAAGTCGCAGATTGGGGCGCAAAGGACCTTTGTGCCGCAATCTGCGCCAGAATATAGGCGTATTTCTGGTTGGTTAGTAAATGGCCCCTTATGACTTTTCTAGTGCTAATGGCATATTGTCTATTAGGGCCTCACTCCCCACATGGGTCAAGGGAACATCATATAAATTTATAATCCCCAAAACTAAAAATGCACAAATAAAGTAAACTCTACAGTCTGTCCCACTTCCCCGGGACCGGACAGATATATACCTTTGAAAAATGTTTCATGCTCCTCAATAATGGCAGTTAGTGACCGGCATTGCCCTCTGTCATGATGCCATCCACTTCTTTCCCTAGTGCCAACCATCTAAGGCTACTTTCACACTAACGTTTTGGCTTTCCGTTTCTGAGATCCGTCATGGGATCTCAGAAGTGGTCAACAATGGATCAGTTTTTCCCTAATGCATTCTGAATGGAAAAGGATCCGCTCAGAATGCATCAGCTTGCCTCCGATCGGTCACCATTCCGCTCTGGAGGCGGACAACAAAACGCTGCCTGCAGTGTTTTTCTGTCCGCCATGTGGTGCGGAGCAAGACACTCTGACACGATAGAAAACGGATCTGTGCCTCATTGACTTTCAACGGTGTTCATGACGTATCCGTCATGGCTATAGAAGACATAATACAACCGGATCCGTTCATGACGGATGCATGCGGATGTATTATTGTAACGGAAGTGTTTTTGCAGATCCATGACGGATCCACAAAAAACACTAATGTGAAAGTAGCCTTAATTACCTCATTCATGCTCCCACTCCTAAATCTCCCTGAGCTCCTTAAGGATCTATCGAAGTATCCCAGAGATATGGAGGGGGCGTCCACAAACAGTGCTGCCCCCCTAGAGCAGTGTCAGACTGGGCTTCCTTGTGAAAGAAGACCGAGGGCTGGGCCCACAGGTACAGTGGGTACACGATGCCACACAGATACAGACAACGGTTCTTTCCCAGCAGTTGAGTTTACTGAACAATGTAGTGAACAAGAAGCTGAGAATATATAAAACAGATTGGTACACAGAGAATAGACCAAGAGTGAGTGTAACACAGTCTAACAATAAACCAGTAAATTTTATGTTTTCCCCAAAGTCCATTAAGCAGCCAAGCTGCACTTGTATGTTCCTGGATGAGTTCCTCGTTGGGGTGCACCTCAAGTATTGCACAATACTATTTGTAATCCACAGGTAAATGTCTGTCTCTTTAAATCAGACTTCCCTATTTGTAATCCACAAGTAAATTATGTCATTCCCTTTGATTGCAGCTGTAATCCTTACTCCAGCTCCCAATATATAACAACCTATGAGCAGCCAGTGAGATAGGAAGGTATCAGCATATTAGTCCCTTTGGGCTTTGCCTTACCTTGCAGCCCGTACACCGCAATGCAACTGTATTTGGAGCGTTATTGTCTGTCCAAATGCCACTTTACCAGTGTGGTGCCATGTGACGCGGTGCAGCCACACTTACAGTTCCTTGAGCAGGTTCTTGGTGATTTATGTTATTTCCTGGTCCACTCCAGAACTGGATCCTACAGACACGACACTCCTGGGGTCATCGCTGCAAACCTTCCCTTCATACTGTCACCAATCTCCACTTTGAGCCCGTCCATTCCCTTCCAGAATCTGCAGAGAAGATCTCTTCTGGTCTCCAGCAGCACCAAGCACAACCTCCCTCGGTTCATTTCCTGCCCCTCCAGACCCCTCCTTCCCTTCACAGGGAGAGAGTGTGATGCAATAAGTCATTTGCTAAGTGCAGTGTCAAACCTGCATATACAGCCTGCTATCACACATGTAGGGGTACACAAACAGCCATAAATTAGCTAATTACCAACTTTGCAAACAAAACTCTTATAGGCAGCTCCATGTAGACTTTTAGTATGTTATCCTTTGCTGCCATCTACTAACCAAAGTGAAACATTGTAGTAATTAAACAATTTACACATGCAGAGTAATACATTTAAGGTCCCTTTTCCCACATCCTTACACTTGTGTCCACTAGAGAAAATTATTCAGGCCCCAACATCTATATCTGGACCTTTGAGCCTACAATTGCATCTGAATCCTAAACTGTATGAGGGCCTCACTACGGGGACCGAGCTGGAGGGCCCTTGGACTTCTGTCCTCCAGCTTGGTCCCTGTAGTTTACATTTGATGAACACTCGGGGATTACATAATCCTCTTCTAGATCCCTTTTCCACGTCACAATAGCCCATGGACCTTTGGGTCGACATCACGTATGGGATATAGAAGACTAAACAGGGCTCATCACCCACAGGCTCCATTAGTAACCTGCCAATGTTTAGGTCCCACAGGATGAAGAATAGATTACCAACAACTGGGGGTAGGCAGCTTTTATTTCTCTGTTGCCTGGGCTCTTGACCACAGTACTATCTCTAATGGCCTGATGGTGCACCAACAAGAGTCATTGATCATGGGACCCAATTAAAAGAAAGAATAAGAGCACATATAGAGCTTAGTGGTGTAAGCTTTATTTATATATTCCCAAAGGACCCCTTCAACATTCAAGGAAACCGTACAAAGTGTCAGTGGCCTGTAGAAAAACAATATTTCATGTAGGCTAGCATCTAAAGTGCATGCATTTTACTATAGTTCATGAGAAACATGATTGACAGCTTGTCAGGTAGAGTCTTAACCAAGCCTTGATGTGATGGATGGAGAGACTGCATCACCAGCCATTTCAATCCTCCGTTCCTAGAAGAGCAGAATCATTTATATCTGAACCTCTGGCTCTTGGACTCAAAAGCACCTTTTTTTTATTTTTATCTCCCTCCTTCCCTTTCTCGTCCTCCCTTCATCAAAAACAACACCCGTCAAAAAGATGCTCGTCTGAAAGTCATTTGAAAAGCGCAAGCAGTTGTGAGAGCGTGAGGAGGAGGAGGGGGGAGAGATGTAGGAATTGGTTTTCTGATCTGCTGTCGGGGGTCTCGTCAAAACTCTGCCATCTCTCAGGGTTTTAAACGGACATTTCTCAGTGTTACCCTTTCATCACCGGGTGGTTCTACAAATGGCATGGCTGAAGTGTTGTGAAAAAATGGTCAGGTCTACAGCCAACCAGAGGTGTCAATGTATGTATATCTTGACATAAGACAGTCTGGGAGGCTTGTGAAGAAATTAGGAATCTCTAAAGATTCTTCTTGTTTGTCCCTTAAATGACAAAAATTGCTAACAGATCTCCTACAGATCTAGCAAGCGCCAACATCAGAAAACCCATTTTCACACGCCCTATTATGGAATTTTGAGCAAGGGGAGGGTGAGGTCCTCTGATCAGGATCCTCATCGCTTGGCCAAAGTGGCGCGAGGTTACAAAGAGTGTCTCTTGTTCTAGAGAACCTGTCCTGTGTTACACAGACAACCCACTGATTTGAATGGCCATGGTGTAATGCTTTATTTCCCCTGTGGTGGCGCTGTAGGAAAACCGAACACTTGCTGACAGGTTTCTCCATGGATGATTGGGAAACGGGCACAGCTTGTTATGAAGATAGCCTTCAAAAGGCTCCTTTAGATGGGCCAATGCGTAAGTAATGATTGGAATCAAAGTTTGTTCCCCATTCATCAGGGGCGGATTGGGAACTTTAAGTAGCCCTGGAAAAAACTAAAAGTTGCCCCATGTTGTAGGTAGGTTTAAACTGACAGAAGACGGGCCAAAACAAGTAGGCAAGGACAACCGAAGTTGGAGGGGTCTGCAATAGTGTAGTGCATTGCGGAGTACCGCCCCAGCAAATACCACAGGACAGCATAAAATACTGCTGTCCTCACCACAGTATTCAACTGTGTCACCATCATGAGGACAGTAATTGAGTTGAGTTCAGGAGGGCACCTGTGGCCGTTGAGCATCAGATCATTATGTACCAGAGGGTCTATGGCCAATCCGCCCCTGTTGATGTTTGCCAAAATGTTGAGCAGAGCTGATTTAGATACTGCAATCATCTCTTCCCTATGGGGGATGAGCGATTGCTGTGCCCCAATACATATTCATTGTTTGCCGGCAGCAGGTTCCTGCTTGCACAGAGCAATATAGTGCCGGCAAATGATAATTTTATGTGCCATATAAAAAAAATATCATCACCGTTTTACTCCGTTATTGGGTGATCAATGGCACAGGACAGGGCAGTTATCGGGAATGAGCATTATCGGGAATGAGCATTTTTTGAAGGCTCATCCTTGATAACTGCCCCAGTCCTTAGTCAAAGGGACTTAACATGTAAGGATTGTTCAAAGCAGACACCTCTATTATAGGGATTATGGCATGATTGATGTAAAAATTTAAAATCAGACATCATATAGTACATGACAATCTCGTTCTAACAAACTAGAACCAGCCCTTTACCTCACATGGATCCAGAGATCTCCCAATTCATTGTTTCTATCTGCTAGATTTATTTCAGGCTGGCTCCTCAGAGGTGGGTCCCTTATCCAGGGGTGTGACTTTTTTCTGCAGCTCTCTTCCTATCACAGGTCAGGGGCAGGTGTCCTTTCTATTAGGTAGTGTACGTTCTGTTGTAATTCTTTCCCTGTAACTGCCGCGGTTGCTAAAAAAAGATTTGACTGGTAACAGTTGAAGATTTAAACTGAGCATGTGCAACCACCTCAGTCAGGTAGACAGAGAAATAAGGAAAATAACAAACAAAAGGTGGCACTATACAGATACATTTTATTGAATAACCCAGTGGCTATACTAAATTTTTAATTACATTGCAATTACAAAAGTATTCACATCCAGTTGCTGGGTTGAAAAATTTAGAATATTTTTAATGGGACAACCCCTTTAAGGCCCATTCAGCTTCAGACTTGATCCATTTAGCAATATTTGAGGCTCCACCTTTATGGTGGGGAAAGTTACCAGTAGATCAGATACATACTTTTTCAGTTTTGCACATTTTCTTATTGGTAGTATGATCTGTGCACCTAATGATAACAGCAGAATTAACAATGAAGTGAAGCGTATATGGAGGCTAAGCCTGCCCATGGTGGCCAGTTCTAACACTGGGCCCTTTTACTGTGCTATTATTGAAAAGTCAGACAGTAACAATCCTAATGATAATTGCCCTTATGGCATCCATTACTGCCTAGGTACGTACCAACGCATGAGTGGTAAGCCGCCATATTGGATGTGACTCAGATTTCCCAGAATGAAATTTCTTCCCGCTGATTCGTTATAATTCGAAGGGGTTTTCACGATGCTGTTTGTCCAAAGATTCTGGACAACCCCTTTAAAAGGGACATGCTATTTTAAGAGTTAGATTAATAGACATAATCAGCAACCATGCATTTACTTGACTCCATTTAAGAACAGAATACGTAGTAACACTTGTGAGCGATGATCTGGCAGTGTAATACTGCCGCTGATTAACTGATGAACAAGCAAACACTCATTCATCGGTCGATTGCCGGGAAGCAACACTTCCCTCCTGAAAATCGCCTGCTAAATCGGGCTGTCTTATACAGCCTTAAGGGTATGGAGACTCCTTACAGCAAGTTGATGTAGCCAAAATCCTTACCGCCCATCCCGCCAGACTTGGATATTGAAATGCACCACGTGATGTAGGACGTGATCGGTAGTACCTGTAGTGAAGATTATGGAGGCTGAAATTAGTAAAGGGGCAAATCTTGTAAAAGTAATATATTACATTAAAGGGGTTATCCAAGACTAAACTTTTTTAACAGACCAATTCAGAGTGGTTGGACTTGGACTTACCTGGTCCCCACCATTGGATTCCGTCTACATCGCTTGGCAGGTTCAGGGTCTTGGGCAATCAACATCCTGTTGACGGGCGTCAGGTGACCACTGAGGCTAGTGATTAGTTGATTCTCAAAGGCTCAGGAGCCACAGATGCAGCCGTGGAGCGATGCAGAAGGAATCCAGCGGCAGGGACCGTGTAAGTATGAACCCCACCACGGGTCCAGCCACTCTGAGGAGGTCTGTTAAAAAAAATGTAGTCTTGGATAACCCCTTTAAAGCTTCACACAACCCTCTCGTACTGCTCGGGGAAGACGATGTTTGGAAAGGGAAGTGTTAAAGGGGAACTTCATTACTCGGGGACGGATTAATGCACTCATTTTAAATGCATCTCTTCATGAAGGAGCTTTCATTAGTCTGCGTGTTAATTATATAAAGTTTTAATGGGATGAACTAATATTCCGGAGAATAATACCGCTCAGTTTTGCAAGAAACAGCGATTCAACAATTTTGGGCCGTGAAAAAAGATGACTAGTTCAAGCGCCGCGAATAACTGATTCACTACATGCCCTTCCAGTGTCTGAGCAACGAAAACCCGCTCAGACGTCTGCAAAGGGAATTTTAAAACAAGGCATTTAAAGGGGACGAACATCCTCATGGGTTTAGGTGGCATGAATTGACTCCCATAGAGCTATATTGGCATGATGAATATGGTATGGTGTAATGGCCACACCACATGGTCAGTAGAAGATTTCAAGTGATACTCCCTCATGTGAAGAAGAGTCTCTTGGAAAAGCTCTTCATTAGCATGACATGTTTCGGGATTGATCTTGTTCTTCTGTCAGAGGAACGTATAGAAATTTTCCAAGATAATTTTCATTGGGTAAGCAAAGTCTGCTGTTCCTACCATTCCAAATAACAGTGGGGCCGTCCCCTCCGATTTGGGCCTATAATATAGACATTGAAGGTAATATAGATGTTTAGATCCTCATTGGTGGACTTGGAGGAAGGAAAAAATTACTAGAATTTTTCGTCACCTTCCTGTAATTTTAATTTTTGTTTTTGAAGCCGTCTCTAAAGGGAAGCTGAATGGCAAGTACAATTGGCCCCTGTAGGACCCAGTTGTACCCCTAGTGGCCATATTGTAGGTCAATGTTTATGCCAATGAGCTCACGATGCAGCAGTGCTGTGTAGTAGTCAGTTGTTGTGGAACCACTGCGTCAATCAATGGGTTTGACTGTGGGCTAAATCTAAGGGACGTTGTCCGGGCAGTCCCCTGTATTACATCCTTTAACCCCTATACAGGGATCTGGACTTTACTGCAGGGGAGCCACCAGGCCGCTACCTCCTGGATGTCGCAGTGTGGTTTACATCTGATTGATGGGGGTCAGAGACACCAAGGAATCAGAGAAAACTTGTAGTCAGTAACAGGCCAAGGTCAAGGCAGGCAGAGTTTATGCAAATCCATTAACAGTCCAAAGGTGAGGACAGGCAGCAGAGGGTCAGTACAATGATTATGCACCAGACAAGTGAGGCAGTAGAGGGTAATAAACTGGAAAACAGGTAGAAATCAGTACACAGGTAGACAAGCAGATTATTGCACCTTTGCAGGATCTATACTCAGAGAAAAAGATGAAGAGCACAGCTTATATAGAAGAAGCTGACTACACACCTTAGAAACGGCTGCACACAGGACCAAATAAGGGTTTAAACCTTGCAATACTGCTGAATCCAGTGAGGTTCAATGAGGAATATCAGAATACAGGAAGCGGATACGGAGAATCAAACCTGTGACAAACACAGGCAGTAACGTAACAGAGAGGCATGAGAGTCATGCTACCCAATTCCAGACTCCAACTGTACAGAGGTACAGTTCCACTAGCAACACATATATCCTAATCTAGAGGTCCCCTTTAAAAATACACGGCAAAAGTTATCACTAACAGTTTGCGAGACATTTTTAATCCTATATGTTGGAGCTGAGCATGAGATTGTGCTGCATGACCTCCACATGTAAGAAGAGATGTTTCTTGCAGGCAAATTATTAATTATAGGGATTTAATTCCACTTAAGAGTAACATGTTTGGTGTCACTGAGAACACTGGGCCGGAGATACCAACTTTGTCTGCCAAGAGACTCTGCGTGTCGCAGCTGCTCAGAGCTGTATCCCCTCTGTATACTGGCATTAGGTGAACACGTCTCTGTGTACATAAGACTTTATAGCGGATTTGTATGCTGAGCTGCACACACGCGCTACCTCCCCGCTCCGGCCTATCTCTTCCTCCCAGAGCAGTGTAATGCCTACAGCCTTCCCAACGCCAGGCAGCTCGCTGAGATATGACTGTGCCTTCTCCTCACTAACCCCCTGCAACCCCTAAAAGATTATCCAGGGACCCCTGAGAGTGGTCGTGTGGCCTTGAATTAAAGCGGAGAATAGAGGTCAATGACAGGAAATATGTCTCCTGTCGAAACAATAGAAAAGCACTTTCAGTTGATGCTCCCACACAAGGTGTGCACTACATCTTTGCAATATATAGCATGTATGTGCGGTATATGGGATTCTGATGGCCATCAACTTTTTTTTTCACAAATTTAACTGCATTGGGAAATGTTTTCATTATTGTAGACAATCTAAAATTCTTTGTATCCTTAAAGGGCATCTGTCAGCAGTTTTGTACCTATGACACTGGCTGACCTGTTACATGTGTGCTTGGCAGCTGAAGGCATCTGTGTTGGTCCCATGTTCATATGTGTCCGCATTGCTGAGAAAAATGAAGTTTTATTATATGCAAATGAGCCTATAGGAGCAAAGGGGGTGTTGCCGTTACACCTAGAGGCTCTGCTCTCTCTGCAACTGCTGCATCCTCTGCCCTTTGATTGCCAGGTCCAGGTGTAATGAGGATTTCCCTGTCAATCAAAGTGCAGATGGTGGGGCTGTGGCAGCGAGAGCAGAGCCTCTAGGTGTAACGGCAACGCCCCCTTTGCTCCTAGAGGCTCATTTGCATATATTAAAACATTAATATAATAAATATTTCTCTCAGCAGTCTGTATTATTTATGCTTGAGCAGTACCTCAGACCTGGGAGTATCTATAATTACTGTTATGTTATGTATTGTGTTATGCTATATTTCTGCTGTACTCCAGCAGAGGAGGTTATGGTTGGCAGTGGTTCCCAGGGACAAGGTTAACCACACTGTTCCTCCCCTTGGTAGGAGTAAACTGGCCATGCTTCCTGCCAGGAAGAGGAGTTCCAGTCTAGCTATAGAGGAGAGAGGAAGCACATGAGAGAGCTCCTTCTCCAAGGGACCTTAACGAATGCTCCTGTGAGGATGTCATTCCAGGAAGATTGCCAGAGTCAAGAAAACAGCTTTTAGTGTGCTTAGACAGCAGAGTGATCAGCAAAACCAAAGCTTTACAGACCCTGCTGCAGGTGATGGAACTATGGCTCAGACACCCATCATCTAGAGCTCTTCCAGGCCAGCCAAACAGCATACTATGGAAACCTATATCTGCAAGTGCCATTTAATTGCCACCTAACCAACTAACATACTTCCTCTGATGACCGGAACTGCACTTTCCATAGGTTCTATTTTGCACTAAGTAAAGATAGACTTTGGTACTTTCGATCCCCAGGGAGCCACGGCCTGAGGGGGTACACTGCAACACAACACTTCATCAGGGCCACTACCACTCCCATCCTCTACTTTTGCTCATCAGGGGTTGGCTACACTTGTATCACTATATTACAAAGAATTTCTACTTCTGTAATTTTCCTGATAAATTTTCAGATGTGCCTCCAAGCTGGAGCCTCATCTTCAAAGCCGTGTTTCTTTAAGGACAGACGTCAGTATTTTTGTGCCTTATTATTTTTTCATGCCATATAACATTTTCTTCTGTACTTTGTTATGATTGAGCTCCCAAAAGTTTTGTTCAGCTCAGATGCTAAAGCTTCGGCATTGCTGCCCTTTTCGCTGCTGATTGAGTATGCAATTTTGGAAGGGGACCAGGAAAGTCAGCACAACGTGAAGAATTAATCCCTTAAGAGAGATTGCAGAATACACAGAATCCTTTATTATCCTCGCTTCTGACATCGACCAATCAAAACGCTCCATCTGCTACCGTTGCCGTTTGCTTTCCTCCAATAGGGGAGCGGAGCTAGAGAGCTGCAGAGTATTACGAGAGGCTGACAACTTTTTCCCCAGGTCGGCGATTGTCGAGAGGGGCTAGGTTTAGTTGTGGTTATATTATACCTTTTTTTATTTCTGGTGCATAGGGGAAAAAAATTATTTTCATTTCCTGCTACTACTTTTAATCCTTTAAAGAAAAAGATGACGTCTTCCGAGTCAGATGTTGTACAAATATGTCTTTCAGTATTGAGGGAATTCCAGTTAGCTCTGTAGATGGCGCTATAGAGACAGGAGAGCTAATTTGCATACTTCTTCCCAGGAAGCATTGCTTGTTACACTGCATACATCAGCTGGATCTCCACAAGGAAAGCCAGTACCTTCCAAGAGTAACATGGGAATGAACTGGATTAAGGACTGGGGTGCAATTGACCTTTTTACAGCCTTATTTGGGATGACTTTTTCCCAAATTGAATATTCCTGTGCTCATTGTCGCCCTCTGCTGAGTAAAGTATCAATTACCAGTGGGAAGGGAAGTGACAACTGCTCTTGAGCTCTGTTGCTCATCATCAAGTCTTTCATCCACTGGTGGCTTAGTTTACACAGTGGCTATGTTCACACTTTGCATGATCATTATGCCTTGGCCTTTGCTTGCACAGCCTTATTCGTGGTCCCTGGGTATAAGAAGAAAAGAACGTATCTACTTCTTTAGAAAAAGTCATATCCTCAGGGTATTACATGGGTTCTCAGGGTAAGTCATCAATATGAGATCAGTGGGGGTCCAACTCCGAGCATCCCCGCCGATCTCCTCGAAGTTTACCAAGCACAGCGCCATCCATTGGATAGTGGCTATGCTTGGTATTGCAGCTCAGCTCCATTCACTTAAATGGGACTGAGCCGCGCCTAGGCCACATGAATGCAGAACATGACGTCACATAAGGACTCTCAGCGCTCACGACCTCTTTGAGCTGATCGTGAGGGGTACTGGGAATCAGACCCCCGCCAATCGCATATTGAGGACCTACCCTTACGATATGCCATCAATATAAAAAAAAAAAAACTTTAGCTTGTATGACAGACAGATGAATTTTCTATCCTATCAGTAAATTCTGAGATGCCTTCTGCAATGAAGCACCTACTTGGTCACTTAGGACTATGATGGAGGGATGATGTGTAAGTGACCAAGCTGTGTGCAAGCCTCAGAACAGCAAAAATCCATCTTCTCCAGGGGCAAAGTAATGCTTTCATGAAATATTAAGCAATTTCTCTTTTTCTTAAATCTCTGGCCAGCCAGAGGGATAGTGAAGAGGGGAAAAATAACATTTAAAGGAAGAAGCAAATGAGTTTTGTCCTTTGCTCAAGTTGGATTTCCCTACTCAATGCTAGAGGCATGACAGAATGATGTATGAGTGCCACCTTCACATAGCCAGCAGCTATACGGGAGCCGGATTAATAATCATTGTGGTGAAGCCCGAAAGCACTGAGGCATGAGGTGCCCAGCAGTGGCCATCAGAGAAGAGTCCATTGGGAGGCACCTTTGTGCCATAGCCATGCTGTGTCCGGCCAAAAGAGCTTCACGAGTTCTGCGATTACCTGGCCATGATCCATATTCGAAAGGCTCCACAGTCTGGAGTACATCTGAACATGCACATTGGAAGAATCCCTTAGGTCAACAAGTTGCTTCCTATTTTAGTATATGGCATCAAATTTTTGGGTTATTTTTAACCCAATATTTTTTGCCTGTTGACAAAACCCTTGGTTTTTTAAACAGTTTTCACAGCGTGTCACCGACATCACAGTATATGATGGAAACTGTCAGAAATCAGGAGAGCCGTGACAATCACTATCAATATTATACTGGTCACTTCTTAAAGGGGTGGGCCACTTTCAGGCTACTGTTGATCATCAGTGTGTTCATCAGATGACTAGATGGTACTTGCTAATGCAGCGAGCCCTGGAGGAGCCGGTGCAGAGGATGGGAGTGGTGGTGACCCTGATGAAATGTTGTGAAATGGTGTAGTCCCTCAGGCCATTGCTCCCTGGGGATCGGTGCAGTGGAAATGTAGTATTAAAGAATGAGGCCAGAATTAAATCTATAAAGGTCTCTTTTACTAAGTGCAATGTGGAACTTCAAATACATTTAGTACCAGCATATTTCAAGTACAAAACTTCTCTGGCACCAGTAAGGATTATGGAGGCAGGTTAGACGGTGGCAATTTAGAACTCCATGTTCTGGGCGATGAGTGTCTTTGCTGTGGTCCCTTACCTTGCAGCAGTATCTGGAGATGCTGGTTATAGCTGTTCACTCTTCTGTAAAACTTCTCAATACTTCTCAAGGCAGAAGAATAAGTGATCACACTGGAGAATTCTCTTTAGGAGCAGGAGCTCTAACTTGTGCCTCCTCTCACCTCACAGAAACTTCCCCTCTTGGCAGGGAGCAGGACCAACCCACTTCTACCAAGAGGGTAGGAATAGCATACAAAATTACAGAATATTACAGTACAAAACTATTTACAAAATTACAATACCCCCATGTCTGGGGTACTTCACTAAGAGTAGTTTTTAGTTGTCATTTAGGTGTGTTTCCAGTAGTGAGGATGGCGTAATTGCGCCTGTGCAACACAATTTTTTTTAAAAACGGATGCCTTGCATCTTTTTTTTTTTTTAGCCCTCTTAGAAAATTACCTCTAATATCTCCGCAGCAAATGTGAAACTGGGCATAGCCGTGTTTTCTAGGCGTACGGCAGCGCTGGCCAAATCAGAGCCCTTGGGCTATGTGCTGTCCGCTGGCTTTTCTGTGGCTTTAATTGTCTTTCTATGCCAACCTCACTTTTTGGACGGTATATTGCTCATCAGCATCACGTGCCGCTCTCTCGAAACACAGCGTCGACCCGAAATAATAAAATAAGCAGTGCCATCTCACCCAGAACGCAGCCAGATTACTTGACGCAGCCACATATGCGGTACTTCCACCTACTCAACAGTCTCCTCTTTGAAAGCGTGCCATTATTTGACAACACTGTTAGTCAGTAAGTAATCCCCCTGAGTGCTCGACAGCTACAAAAAGTTTTCCTCTTCTGAAACATTAATTACCTCTCTTTCCCCGATTCCTGTTCTAATCTCCTTAGTGCTGCCTCCATACAAGTGGAGGATCCTTCCTTATCTGTATCAAGCTCTACTCACTGAAACCTTTAACGTCTTCTGCAGAAGAAAAAAAATCTAAAACTTGACTCTGGGCCAGGATAGTTATTTTTTTTTTTTTGCTATTCAGTGCAACTCTTTTTTTCCTTCTATCCTCGCATGCAGGATTAGAATTTTTCAGTGCGCAGGCAGCCGGGATTAACTCCGCTACAAGAGAGTTTAGTGCTCGCTTCCTCTTGCTACTAAGGGCTTCTAAGAATCGTTCAAATGTCAAATCAAACATTGGTCTGTAACGCTTTTATTTTCGACAGCTAAGGTTTGCACCCCTGGCCCCGAGCCGTGCAGAAGGCCGATGCGTCGGGATGGCTGCGCAATTGGCCGGAGAGAATTCTGGAACCGTCTGAAGGCAGTAACACCTATGAGTGAAGAGGATTAGTGAAATTGTGTTTGATGGTCGGAATTCGTAAAACTAAAAATCTCAGCTTTAGATCTCAGCGTGGACCCGGCTAAAGTGCCTATTTTATTCCAGCGAGTGACGCACACAAGCGGAATGATGGTGCGCCCTTGTCTTCTGTCCTCCAGAAGCCGTACAAACCAAAACAAGGATTCATTATTTTGAAAATTTATTTTGAGACAATGTGTTCCTATAGACAAGTCAACTATTTGCTCTTGACATTCTACTAATTTAAAAGTGGCCTCTAACACATCAGTTGTCAGTGCTCTAGAACGTCAAGTCTTAGGCCTCTTTCACACGGGCGTTGCGGGAAAAGGTGCAGGTGCGTTGCGGGAACATGCACGATTTTTCCACGCGAGTGCAAAACATTGTAATGCGTTTTGCACGCGCGTGAGAAAAATCGGCATGTTTGGTACCCAAACCCAAACTTCTTCACAGAAGTTCAGGTTTAGGATCGGGGTTCTGTAGATTGTATTATTTTCCCTTATAACATGGTTATAAGGGAAAATAATAGCATTCTGACTACAGAATGTATAGTAAAATAGCACTGGAGGGGTTAATAAAAATAAAATAAAAAATTAACTCACCTTAATCCACTTGCTCGCGCAGCCCGGCATCTCTTCTGTCTGTCTTCTGTGCTGTGTGCACGAACAGGACCTGTGGTGACGTCACTCCGGTCATCACATGGTCCATCACATGATCTTTTACCATGGTGATGGATCATGTGATGGATCATGTGATGACCGGAGTGACGTCACCACAGGTCCTTTGACTGCAACCAGCAAAAAAGACAGACAGAAGAGACGCCGGCTGCGCGAGCAAGTGGATTAAGGTGAGTTTAAAAAAAAATTGTACTATGCATTCTGTATTCAGAATGCTATTATTTTCCCTTATAACCATGTTATAAGGGAAAATAATAAATGATCGGGTCTCCATCCAGATCGTCTCCTAGCAACCGTGCGTGAAAATTGCACCGCATCCGCACTTGCTTGCGATTTTCACGCAGCCCCATTCACTTCTATGGGGCCTGTGTTGCGTGGAAAACGCACAATATAGAGCATGCTGCGATTTTCACGCAATGCACAAGTGATGCGTGAAAATCATCGCTCATGTGCACAGCCCCATAGAAATGAATGGGTCCAGATTCAGTGCGGGTGCAATGCGTTCACCTCACGCATTGCACCCGCGCGGAATACTCGCCCGTGTGAAATATAATTTAATATAAATATAATCATATCATTGTTCTGCCCCAACCAAGCAACTGCGTGTCATTAATCTAGAATCACAGAAATGTTGGTTTCATTATAGTTTCTTATTGTACCATTGTTCTGGGACACCAGGTGTCAGTGTATCATTATTTTGGCTCCCCAGGTGTCAGTATTTAATGTTTCTGGATCCCTAGTTGTCAGTATTTCGTTATTCTGGATCCACAGGTGTCAATATTTCATTATTCTGGATCCCCAGGTGTCAGTATTTCATTATTCTGGATCCCCAGGTGTCAGTATTTCATTATTCTGGATCCCCAGGTGTCAGTATTTCATTATTCTGGATCCCCAGGTGTCAGTATTTCATTATTCTGGATCCCCAGGTGTCAATTTATCATTATTATGGATCCCCATGTGTCAGTATTTCATTATTCTGGATCCCCAGGTATCAGTATTTTATTGTTCTAGATCCCCAGGTGGAAGTATTTAATTATTCTGGATCCACGTGTGTCAGTATTTCATTATTCTGAATCCCCAGGTGTCCGTGTATCATTATTCTGATCCACAGGTGTCAGTATTTCGTTATTCTGGATCCCCAGGTGGCAGTTTATAATTATTATGGTTCCCCATGTGTCAGTATTTCATTATTCTGGATCCCCAGGTGGTAGTATTTCATTGTTCTAGATCCCCAGGTGTCAGTATTTCATTGTTCTAGATCCCCAGGTATCAGTATTTATTTTTCCTGGATCCACAAGTGTCAGTATTTCATTACTTTGGATCCACATGTGTCAGTATTTCATTATTCTGGATTCCCAGGTGGCAGCTTATCATTGTTCTGGGTGCCCAGGTGTTAGTGCATCGATATGTGGGTCCCCAATTTTCAGAATTATGAATCCTTACCTTTCATTATTCCTTGTTATTTTAACCCCACCTTTCATTAAGCTGTAACTGTCAGGTTCTGACTTCATTCAGCAGAATAGGTCTTCAGGGAGTGACCCGTTAAGACTAGAGCACATTTTTTGTCACGAAATAATAAAATAGTATTTTGTAGCCACATTTTATGTGAATATTCAATATTTTTCATCCAAAACAATCTACACGAATCTTTCCACACTCATAATATCCGTGTTTTAGATCTGAAAGTGTGACTCGTACAGCCACATAATACGCCGTCCCATCCATGTGTCAGTGCTACGTGTCTGGTTATGCTGGTAGTTCTTGAGATATGAGGACATCTGTGTACGTGTGGGCAGCACTTTAATGCTGTGGATCGTTAGCAGAGCTGGGGTTTGTGGGCACAATATATGTGGTTATTTAGGAAATCAGCAATCACATAGTACATATTCTGTGGAGTCATAAAATTATACGTACAGGAAAACGTGCATTAGATAACTGGTGGTTTCTGGCCCGCAGAGCTTTCTATCTAAACGAGATCTCTCTAGGGATTAATTTAATCCTTTGCTTGGTTTTGGAGCTGTTGACTTGCTCTGGACTCTTCCTCTGCTGTGGCCCAGGCTTTGCATATCTCTCTCCTGCAAGTCAGACCTCCCATATCTGCTGACTTGTTCAGCACCTGACGGTATTCGGTTGCTGACCAGAATTCCCTACAAAGTTGGAGGTCATCATTGCTCTAGTCATTCCGTGCATTGAATATAAAAAATGCATACACAAAATCTCTGGAATACCTGGCACCATAGTTTATGTGGTTCCTTCTTGATTGCACAAAAAATGCACCAAAACTGCCATAAATAATGCAGATTTATGTGCATTTTTGGTGCAGATTTGCAGATTTTTTGCAAACAAATCCGCACCGTCTGCAGGTAGCCATTTTCGCACCATTTTCACCTCCGTTGTCATCTGCCCCAAGTCTTACAAAGGTCCGATAGCCTTCTCAGCATGCTGTACTTAGACATATGGTCCATTTATAAAGGGCAAACAAAATGAGATATTATATATTTAAAGGGGTGTGCCATCATTAAATGTTCTTTTAATGTAATTCATCATGAAAAACTAGTTCCTTTTTTAATTTACTTGCTGTTGTAAAAACACTCCAGTTGTGAGTTATCCTCTTTACTTCATTATAATGGCGCCCCCTGGTGTTCCATCTGTATAGTAATGTGCATGTCCACCTACGGAGGTGGTCGCACATGCTCACTTCCATCCTTCAACTGCCACCATCTGAATACAGTTGCAGTTAGAAAGGACACTCCCCTGTGCTTTGATAAGGAGAGAGCTGCAGAAGAAAGGACATCTCTGAGCTATGATAGGGAGAGAGCTGCAGAAGAAAGGACACCCCTGAGCTTTGATAAGGAGATAGCTGTAGAAGAAAGGACATCCCTGAGCTATGATAGGGAGAGAGCTGCAGAAGAAAGGACACCCATGAGCTTTGATAAGGAGAGAGCTGCAGAAGAAAGGATACGACCAGTGAGCAAAGAACACATCTCCTGAAATGCCAGAATAGAGCAGAGTAAGCGGATCAAAGATAGAGTAGATCTCTGGATCCATGTGAGGTACAGGGCTGGTTCTTGATTCGTTAGAAAGAGATGGTCATGTACTATATAATGGTTGATTTTTACATCAATGACAGCGTAAACTCCTTAAGAGGCCCTAGCATGGCCCAGGCCCATGATATACAAAGGCAGAAGTATCATATAAGTTAAATGGAACCTGTCAACATTTTTTGCCCTCCCTGCAGCCAAACCGCCACCAGTACGGTTGTGCTCTAGTAATTTCCTAAGGTGTTCTTAGTTGTCCAAAGTGGTGCATGATTATTATGAAAAATAAATTTAGGCTGCATGTGGTGTATGCTTAGTGTGTTTCCAAAGCCAGTGTAAGTACACACCGCGTAACTGTGCACACTGACACATGCCCAAGATGGTGGCCGGGCTTGTGATGATGGTCACTATTGTCAAGGATGTCAGTCAAGCTGGCTGTGGTTCAAGAACCTTACAAATGCCTAAAACATCACTAAATGTGAAGCTCTGGCCATGGAACATACCCTTTGCCCTTTGGTTCCATATGATCCAACAAGCAGCAGTCTTAAAGGGGGTTCATCGGTCCCATAATATAATTTTTTTTTATCTGCCCAGAGTACCCCACACAC
Source organism: Bufo gargarizans (assembly GCF_014858855.1). Taxonomy (NCBI): domain Eukaryota; kingdom Metazoa; phylum Chordata; class Amphibia; order Anura; family Bufonidae; genus Bufo; species Bufo gargarizans. The sequence goes on along the minus strand of NC_058085.1, from coordinate 50,041,612 downwards.
TGTTTTTCATGTCATCACTTTCTGTCATGGTCCCCACGGCTGCGGCCAATGAGGTGGCTTCAGAGCGTCAGGACATTCTTCTGGCACCTCCACCCGATGTGCAGGGATACCGGCGTGAGCTTCTCCTCACTCTGTGTAAAAGGCTGGTGCCTACATGTACAAGAACTGCTGAATTTCTTGTCCTCTGGCTCCCCCTGTTGTTCCCTTTTGGTATTTAGGACTCCTTTGGCTATGTTCTTGGCTTCTGGTGTTTTTGGTATTGTATTGATCTCCTGGTTCTGACTTTACTCGTTTGTCTGTTTATTGTTCCCTGTTTGTGTGTTGCCCTCACATTTATTCCAGTGTAGGGACTATCGCCCAGTTGTGGGGTCACTGCCTAGGCTGACTGTGCAAGTAGATAGGGATAGTGGGTTCGGGAAGTGGGTCCCTGTTTGTGTGTGATGGTATTCGCGTATTCCTGAGACTTTTCTTTCCCTTAGCATCACTGCATCCTGGCAGGATGTTTACATCACAGTACTTCCTATTTGTTTCACCCTCCTGATGGGTTTGCAAACCAATCCTGGCATGCATTGCTCTTTAATGCATTGCTCTTTAATGTTTTCATGAAGTTGATCAGGCATTTTTTAAAGGTGTCCTTGAACCACAGCCAACTTGATGGACATCTTTGAAAATGGTTTGTTTAAGGTATGCTAGAAAGATTTAAAAAAAATACATGTGACACATGAGACTGGAGAACCCCTTTGTGACTGACTGGGTTCTCCAGTCCCATAATGGTTCCACTCCTTCTTCTTAGGTTACTTTCACATCTGCGGCATTGCGATCTGTCCGCTGGTTCCGGCAGAGAATGCTGGGAACCGGCTGGATACAAACTTCAGCATGCAGCGGTTTCTGTCCGGCCAATCCTTGTCATTTTTGCCGGATCTCCACCAGACCCCATTATAGTCAATGGGGCTAGCAGGCATTACGGTTGCATCTGGCAGTGCCAGATCCAGAGAATTCCGGCAGACTGTTCTCTGCTGCAACAGGCTGCCGGAATAGCTGCCGCAGTTGTGCACCGTAAAATTTGGTCTGACCTGTAATGAGTGAGACAAAATTTCACGAGGTAAGGAGAAGGACAAGCCACAGAAACGGAGACTCCCAAATGAAACCCCTTGTTCCTACTGTACCAAGATCTGAGGCTTCTATCAGTGTCTTCCATCGTAAAAATATAATGCAATATGTAAAAAATCAGATAAATAGGACGGTACTGGAGATGTCATGTTATTCCGCTTTTACGGTCTCGTCTTGTAGGTGAGAGAGTTAATAGATGGCTGATTCTATTTTAAAGAACTGCAATAACATGAATTACCCTTTGAACAATCCCGCTACCCAGCTCCTGTAAAATATCTTGCTTCTGATTAATAATTCCTGGTGGGGCCGGGGATGTTATAAGCCGCAGGTGATTGGTTTCCCCGGCGTAGAGTGCGCACATCAAACATTTAAAACGTTTAAGTTGACAATTTGGAGTTTGCTCGGCTGCGATCTGCTGCGGGGCCAGCCTGAGCTCATCAAATATACATACCATCTGAGTATGAATCACATCCTATGGCAGGTTAGGTGCCGAAAGGGTTTCTCTTAGAGCCAGTGTAGGTTTTTCTAATAGTTTTTTTTCTTTACAGAATTTCGAGATCATGAGATTCGATCGCTCAAAGTATAGTCTGGTCCCAAGAGCTCACCATTAGATCAAAACGGCAAATAGGAACGAAGGCTAGGCACAGGAATTTCAAGATGAAGACATCATTGTTATAGACCTTTAGGCCAAAGTTTAGTTTTCATTAACAGCGGGTGACGTCATGGAACAGCATGATTCCCGGCACTGAAAGAATGTAGAAGTAGTCTTCTGTTAAATATTTCAGAATTTTGTGGAGCACAGGGAATTTGTAGAACTTGGCTATTGATGTGGAAGAAGCCTTCAAATAAAATCTTAGTGTAACAACCTGGAAGGCAGTGTGGGGAAGGAGGATGGGAGTGGTAGTGGTGTTGGTGGTACTCAAGGCCTCACGGTGGGTGGCTCCCTCACTCCCAGGCCCATTACAGTGAAAAGAGGGAGGTTCATCTGGTGGTTGTTTTCACATCCTGGTTGGAGTCTTCTGCCTGACGGAAGGTGAGGTGTGCTTGGTGTTGCAGTGGCGGGGTGCAAAAACCGGAGGCGGAGAGGCAGAGGTGGTTGCCGTTTTACATGAACACAAAAGGGGTTATTTACAAAAAGATATATGCCACTTTTTGGTGTATATCTTCGCAGGTTGCGGCGCAATGGTTATTTGCGCCGCAATCTGCAACTTTTCCCGCTAACACCAGGTCTAAAAAAGGGGGCATGGGCGGGGAAGGGGCGGTCCGACAGGCCAGTCTCATTTTTTCTATTCCTGTTTTAGGCATAGAAAATGGTCTAAATCTACATCAGCAAGGGAGCTGGCGTAGAATTAGGCATGCAGTGGACACGCCAAAGTTATGTACTCTCTACATAAATTCGGCGCATCGCCACTGCCAGCTAAAAGGTTATTAAGACCGGCATCTAAAATGCCAGTCTTCATAAATGACCCCCAAAGTCTTTATGAAAGAGCAAATGTTCATAAAGTCTTCCAAAAGGTGAAGGCCCAGATCTCAAAAAGGTCGAATCTAATTGCATTAGGTTCTGAGGCTGAATCAGTGAGTTTTCTCCAAGAACTCCCTGCAGAGTTGTTCACGTCCCAATCCAGCCAAGATCTGCGATTCCCACTGCAGGGTGCAGACCCAAAAGCAGTATTTGCAAGCTGACACAATAATATGACTAGAAGCCAGTAGCCTTTACACCCAATCAACGGCTGTGAAGTCCAGTAGCATCCTGCTTGCGTTACCTTCACAGACTGATGCAAGCGCTTGCTCCTTTCTGGCAGCTCAACTTTCTTAAAGAGAACCTGCAGCAAAGGGCACGCCACTGCTCTTCACAATACACAGTTTTCAAATTTAGTTTTCGAGCCGTTTTGTTAAAATAAAAGTTAGTATTTTGTCCTAAGCAGAAGTCATTGTGGAATCAGGAATCACTAGGGCATATAACTGGAATCCCCGAGTCACGTAGTCACTGCTGCCAGCCCACCCACCTCGCTCTGATTGACGTTCTCTTAGCTTCTTGATGTCAGCGCAAGCTCCTCTGAAATCTTGCACCTGCGCATTGAACACTGTGATTCCTCCTCGATCCCATGACCAGTGAGCTGAGGTGCATACATCTTAACTTCAGTAGCTCACTGTGCATGCGAGCGAGGAGGCAGCACAGTGTTCACTGCGCAGGCACAAGATTTCAGAGGAGCTTTTGCTGACATCAGGAAGTTAAGGGGACGTCAATCAGAGCGAGACAGAATGTCATTCTAGAGACAGTAGACAAGGGAAAGGATTAACCCTCTGTTTCAGCTTGAAGTACATGCACATAATATAACATAGTGCAACACACTATAAAACACACTAAAAACTATCACAAGCTGCGACCTAGGGGGTCACTGCACTAGCAACTGTGGGCATGGCTAGAAGATTTTCTACCCAGTCACATGATGGGAAAGATGACAGCAGCAGGGGAGGAGTTTCATGATCTTGCAGGAGGCACTGACCTGTCCACTCATATAAACATGCTAAGATGACAGCAGGAGGAGAGGAACGTCATGACCTTGCTGGAGGCACTGACCTGTCCGCTCATATAATGATGATAATTAGGAGTGAAATGTGTGGGAAATGCTAATGAGCTGATTTGAGTCCAGCGTAATGTCAGTAAGTCCAGCGTTTTTTTTATTCAGAGCTATAGCCACTCCCCTGCCCACCTGCTGCTGATTCATATGGAAACAAACTGTCATTCAGCAGTAGGTAGGCGGGGAGAGTCAGGAGCTCATAAATATTAATGACTCATCATTATCAGCTGGAGCTTTTCAATACAAGATGTTGGCAGATTGACTCGGTCAATTAAAGAAAGTGACCCAGCATTTTGCTAAGAGAATCAGTAACTTATTTATGTTGCCCTTAGTTAGGACACCATAAAACTGGTGACAGGTTCCCTTTAAGATCCCTTTTACATCATGTATGGAAGATCTTTTCTCCTGAGGACCTGAACAAGAGAGAAAGGAAGCATTCCCTAAGGGGTTTATAGCAGGATTGGGGTTAACCTCAACCCCAAGCATTTTAGAAGAAGCCAGGGGCCTGTCCACTCATGTCATTATGTGGATGAGGACAAGGCAGGAGCAGCGTCATGTTGTGTGTAGGAGAACTGGGCCAAGTTGGCGACATGTCTAGCATTTAACGTGCCCCTGGTTTATTTGTACCATAGAAGGTCCAAAGCAGAAGAGGCACATTTTCCTTATCACACTTTATTATTTTTTTTGTGCAATGTGTAGATGCCCAACCTTCCATTTCTCCCAATTTAAATCGAGAAGAAACGCTGTCATGGTAAAACACTATTTCTATTAACCTCTGAAGACGTTAACACTTAGTCCTTACAAAGGCGTAAGGACGGCCGGCCGTGTTAATGGCTCCTTTTTAATGTCATCTTGCAAAAAGATTTTAGCACCTAACTGCGCGGCACAATACAGGACGACGCTCTAGTAATTCATCAGTCGCATAGGACAAGTAGTAAAAAAAAAAGGAACAATAATTGCTTAAAGCAACGCTCCTCGGGAGAGCCCAATGTGTCTGACAATCTCTGCTGCGCTGTTTACACAGGATTAGCCCCACGCTGGGCCAGAATGGGCAGGATTATTGGAAACGATAATCCTACATTCGGCCGGAGCGCCACAAAGGTGGACAACTAAGCAATTTATGATACCGTACTGAGGATCTCCCCCTGATGAGGTGCAAATTATGGGATGTGGAATGAGAAATAAATGCTGCCCGGGGTGTTTCACTTGTTGATGGCGGTTTAAATTGGGTGCGGGATTAAATGCCGTTTAATGGATAAGACCGTACAAGTGAGAGCGGTGGGAGGGACACTTAAGAAGCCATGAGTTTCGTTGCTCTTATACATGATGTTATTGTGATCTATTACTCTTGCTTTCTATCTGAAAATCTCCTTGTTGTGTATAAAATATTATGGGGGTCATTTATCAAAGACTTGCTTTTTACACCAGTCTTTGATAGCCCCTGTGCTGCCCGAGGTGTGGACCTCATCATAAGTTAAGAGCACCTCCGGCAGTCTGTAAAATTGACTTCAGCCCCTAACTGGAGCAATTTTTCCCTAACATTTACAGGGGTAAATATTAATAAATTTGCCACTTTCTGGTGGGCCGATGGCCAGGGGGCTGCCTGGGCCCTTATCATGGCTGCCAGCCGGGTACATAACAACTTTACACTTATAGCGTTAATTACTGCTGGAAATGTCAGGCACTTAAAGGCAGGCATTTTGTGCTGCACTGTGGTATTTGGTTCTGATTGGGCAGGTATTTTGTGCTGCACTGTGGTATTTGGTTCTGCTGGGGCAGTATTCTGTGCTGCACTGTGTTATTTGGTTCTGCTGGGGTGGTATATTGTGCTGCACTGTGGTATCTGGTTCTGCTGGGGTGGTATATTGTGCTGCACTGTGATATTTGGTTCTGCTGGGGCAGTATTCTGTGCTGTACTGTGGTATTTGGTTCTGCGGAGGCAGTATTCTGTGCTGCACTGTGGTATTTGGTTCTGCTGGGGCGGTATTCTGTGCTGCACTGTGGTATTTGGTTCTGCTGAGGCAGTAGTTTGTGCTGCACTGTGGTATTTGGTTCTGCTGGGGCAGTATTCTGTGCTGCACTGTGGTATTTGGTTCTCCTGGGGCAGTATTCTGTGCTGTACTGTGGTATCTGGTTCTGCTGGGGCAGTATTCTGCGCTGCACTGTTGTATGTGGTTCTGCTGGGGCAGTATTCTGTGCTGCACTGTGGTATTTGGTTCTGCTGGGGCAGTATTCTGTGCTGCACTGTGGTATTTGGTTCTGCTGGGGCGGTATTCTGTGCTACACTGTGGTATCTGGTTCTGCTGGGGCAGTATTCTGTGTTGCACTGTGGTATTTGGTTCTGCTGGGGCAGTATTCTGCGCTGCACTGTGGTATTTGGTTCTGCTGGGGCAGTATTCTGTGCTGCACTGTGGTATTTGGTTCTGCTGGGGCAGTATTCTGCGCTGCACTGTGGTATCTGGTTCTGCTGGGGCAGTATTCTGTGCTGTACTGTGGTATCTGGTTCTGCTGGGGCAGTATTCTGTGCTGCACTGTGGAATTTGCTTCTGCTGGGGCAGTATTCTGTGCTGTACTGTGGTATCTGGTTCTGCTGGGGCAGTATTCTGTGCTGTACTGTGGTATCTGGTTCTGCTGGGGCAGTATTCTGTGCTGCACTGTGGTATCTGGTTCTGCTGGGGCAGTAGTCTGTGCTGCACTGTGGTATCTGGTTCTGCTGGGGCAGTATTTGGTGCTGCACTGTGGTATCTGGTTCTGCTGGGGCAGTATTCTGTGCTGCACTGTGGTATCTGGTTCTGCTGGGGCAGTATTCTGTGCTGCACTGTGGTATTTGGTTCTGCTGGGGCAGTATTCTGTGCTGCACTGTGGGATCTGGTTCTGCTGGGGCAGTATTCTGTGCTGCACTGTGGTATCTGGTTCTGCTGGGGAGGTGTTCTGTGCTGCACTGTGGTATCTGGTTCTGCTGGGGCAGTATTCTGTGCTGCACTGTGGTATCTGGTTCTGCTGGGGCAGTATTCTGAGCTGCACTGTGGTATCTGGTTCTGCTGGGGCAGTATTCTGTGCTGCACTGTGGTATCTGGTTCTGCTGGGGCGGTATTCTGTGCTGCACTGTGGTATCTGGTTCTGGTGAGGCCGTATATTGTGCTGCACTGTGGTATCTGGTTCTGCTGGGGCAGTATTCTGTGCTGCACTGTGGTATTTGGTTCTGCTGGGGCAGTATTCTGCGCTGCACTGTTGTATGTGGTTCTGCTGGGGCAGTATTTTGTGATGCACTGTGGTATATGGTTCTGCTGAGGCAGTATTCTGTGCTGCACTGTGGTATTTGGTTCTGTTGGGGCAGTATTCTGTGCTGCACTGTGGTATTTGGTTCTGCTGGGGCAGTATTCTGTGCTGCACTGTGGTATTTGGTTCTGTTGGGGCAGTATTCTGTGCTGCACTGTGGTATTTGGTTCTGCTGGGGCAGTATTCTGTGCTGCACTGTGGTATTTGGTTCTGTTGGGGCAGTATTCTGTGCTGCACTGTGGTATTTGGTTCTGTTGGGGCAGTATTCTGTGATGCACTGTGGTATTTGGTTCTGCTGGGGCGGTATTCTGTCCTGCACTGTGGTATTTGGTTCTGTTGGGGCAGTATTCTGTGCTGCACTGTGGTATTTGGTTCTGCTGGGGCGGTATTCTGTGCTGCACTGTGGTATTTGGTTCTGCTGGGGCAGTATTCTGTGCTGTACTGTGGTATCTGGTTCTGCTGGGGCAGTATTCTGCGCTGCACTGTTGTATGTGGTTCTGCTGGGGCAGTATTCTGTGCTGCACTGTGGTATTTGGTTCTGCTGGGGCAGTATTCTGTGCTGCACTGTGGTATTTGGTTCTGCTGGGGCGGTATTCTGTGCTACACTGTGGTATCTGGTTCTGCTGGGCAGTATTCGGTGTTGCACTGTGGTATTTGGTTCTGCTGGGGCAGTATTCTGCGCTGCACTGTGGTATTTGGTTCTGCTGGGGCAGTATTCTGTGCTGCACTGTGGTATTTGGTTCTGCTGGGGCAGTATTCTGCGCTGCACTGTTGTATGTGGTTCTGCTGGGGCAGTATTCTGTGCTGCACTGTGGTATCTGGTTCTGCTGGGGCAGTATTCTGTGCTGTACTGTGGTATCTGGTTCTGCTGGGGCAGTATTCTGTGCTGCACTGTGGAATTTGCTTCTGCTGGGGCAGTATTCTGTGCTGTACTGTGGTATCTGGTTCTGCTGGGGCAGTATTCTGTGCTGTACTGTGGTATCTGGTTCTGCTGGGGCAGTATTCTGTGCTGCACTGTGGTATCTGGTTCTGCTGGGGCAGTAGTCTGTGCTGCACTGTGGTATCTGGTTCTGCTGGGGCAGTATTCTGTGATGCACTGTGGTATTTGGTTCTGCTGGGGCGGTATTCTGTCCTGCACTGTGGTATTTGGTTCTGTTGGGGCAGTATTCTGTGCTGCACTGTGGTATTTGGTTCTGCTGGGGCAGTATTCTGTGCTGCACTGTGGGATCTGGTTCTGCTGGGGCAGTATTCTGTGCTGCACTGTGGTATCTGGTTCTGCTGGGGAGGTGTTCTGTGCTGCACTGTGGTATCTGGTTCTGCTGGGGCAGTATTCTGTGCTGCACTGTGGTATCTGGTTCTGCTGGGGCAGTATTCTGTGCTGCACTGTGGTATTTGGTTCTGCTGGGGCGGTATTCTGTGCTACACTGTGGTATCTGGTTCTGCTGGGCAGTATTCTGTGTTGCACTGTGGTATTTGGTTCTGGTGAGGCCGTATATTGTGCTGCACTGTGGTATTTGGTTCTGCTGGGGCAGTATTCTGTGCTGCACTGTGGTATTTGGTTCTGCTGGGGCAGTATTCTGTGCTGCACTGTGGTATCTGGTTCTGCTGGGGCAGTATTCTGTGCTGTACTGTGGTATCTGGTTCTGCTGGGGCAGTATTCTGTGCTGCACTGTGGAATTTGCTTCTGCTGGGGCAGTATTCTGTGCTGTACTGTGGTATCTGGTTCTGCTGGGGCAGTATTCTGTGCTGTACTGTGGTATCTGGTTCTGCTGGGGCAGTATTCTGTGCTGCACTGTGGTATCTGGTTCTGCTGGGGCAGTAGTCTGTGCTGCACTGTGGTATCTGGTTCTGCTGGGGCAGTATTTGGTGCTGCACTGTGGTATCTGGTTCTGCTGGGGCAGTATTCTGTGCTGCACTGTGGTATCTGGTTCTGCTGGGCAGTATTCTGTGCTGCACTGTGGTATTTGGTTCTGCTGGGGCAGTATTCTGTGCTGCACTGTGGGATCTGGTTCTGCTGGGGCAGTATTCTGTGCTGCACTGTGGTATCTGGTTCTGCTGGGGAGGTGTTCTGTGCTGCACTGTGGTATCTGGTTCTGCTGGGGCAGTATTCTGTGCTGCACTGTGGTATCTGGTTCTGCTGGGGCAGTATTCTGAGCTGCACTGTGGTATCTGGTTCTGCTGGGGCAGTATTCTGTGCTGCACTGTGGTATCTGGTTCTGCTGGGGCGGTATTCTGTGCTGCACTGTGGTATCTGGTTCTGGTGAGGCCGTATATTGTGCTGCACTGTGGTATCTGGTTCTGCTGGGGCAGTATTCTGTGCTGCACTGTGGTATTTGGTTCTGCTGGGGCAGTATTCTGCGCTGCACTGTTGTATGTGGTTCTGCTGGGGCAGTATTTTGTGATGCACTGTGGTATATGGTTCTGCTGAGGCAGTATTCTGTGCTGCACTGTGGTATTTGGTTCTGTTGGGGCGGTATTCTGTGCTGTACTGTGGTATCTGGTTCTGCTGGGGCAGTATTCTGTGCTGCACTGTGGTATCTGGTTCTGCTGGGGCAGTATTCTGTGCTGCACTGTGGTATTTGGTTCTGCTGGGGCAGTATTCTGTGCTGCACTGTGGTATTTGGTTCTGTTGGGGCAGTATTCTGTGCTGCACTGTGGTATTTGGTTCTGCTGGGGCAGTATTCTGTGCTGCACTGTGGTATTTGGTTCTGTTGGGGCAGTATTCTGTGCTGCACTGTGGTATTTGGTTCTGTTGGGGCAGTATTCTGTGATGCACTGTGGTATTTGGTTCTGCTGGGGCGGTATTCTGTGCTGCACTGTGGTATTTGGTTCTGTTGGGGCAGTATTCTGTGCTGCACTGTGGTATTTGGTTCTGCTGGGGCAGTATTATGTGCTGCACTGTGGTATTTGGTTCTGTTGGGGCAGTATTCTGTGCTGTACTGTGGTATCTGGTTCTGGTGAGGCGGTATTCTGTGCTGCACTGTGGTATCTGGTTCTGCTGGGGCAGTATTCTGTGCTGCACTGTGGTATTTGGTTCTGCTGGGGCAGTATTCTGTGCTGCACTGTGGTATTTGGTTCTGTTGGGGCAGTATTCTGTGCTGCACTGTGGTATCTGGTTCTGCTGGGGCAGTATTCTGTGCTGCACTATGGTATTTGGTTCTGTTGGGGCAGTATTCTGTGCTGCACTGTGGTATTTGGTTCTGTTGGGGCAGTATTCTGTGCTGCACTGTGGTATTTGGTTCTGTTGGGGCAGTATTCTGTGCTGCACTGTGGTATTTGGTTCTGCTGGGGCAGTATTCTGTGCTGCACTGTGGTATTTGGTTCTGTTGGGGCAGTATTCTGTGCTGCACTGTGGTATTTGGTTCTGTTGGGGCAGTATTCTGTGATGCACTGTGGTATTTGGTTCTGCTGGGGCGGTATTCTGTGCTGCACTGTGGTATTTGGTTCTGTTGGGGCAGTATTCTGTGCTGCACTGTGGTATTTGGTTCTGCTGGGGCAGTATTATGTGCTGCACTGTGGTATTTGGTTCTGTTGGGGCAGTATTCTGTGCTGCACTGTGGTATTTGGTTCTGCTGGGGCAGTATTCTGTGCTGTACTGTGGTATCTGGTTCTGCTGGGGCAGTATTCTGTGCTGCACTGTGGTATCTGGTTCTGCTGGGGCAGTATTCTGTGCTGTACTGTGGTATCTGGTTCTGCTGGGGCAGTATTCTGTGCTGCACTGTGGAATTTGGTTCTGCTGGGGCAGTATTCTGTGCTGTACTGTGGTATTTGGTTCTGTTGGGGCAGTATTTTGTGCTGTGCTGTGGTATTTGGTTCTGCTGGGGCAGTATTCTGTGCTGTACTGTGGTATCTGGTTCTGCTGGGGCAGTATTCTGTGCTGCACTGTGGTATCTGGTTCTGCTGGGGCAGTATTCTGTGCTGCACTGTGGTATCTGGTTCTGCTGGGGCGGTATATTGTGCTGCACTGTGGCACTTGGTTCTGCTGTGGCGGTATATTGTGCGCTGCACTGTGGTATTGCTGACCCCTTACCCGGTGACTTGAGTTGTCCCTGCCTACTTTCGTTGGTCTCACCTCTTGTCAATTTGGACCCGCAAAAATTCAATCACGCATTCAGCACTGCTGCATTTGTAGGCGTGATCATTGACTTTTTCACCCATAGAACAAATGTCCCTTTACCTATAAACTATACCCCGGATTGATTTTGAACTCTTCAGTGTTTTGGCAAGTTAAGGGTTCAAATAACGCAGGTAAGAGGTAGAAAGGGTAAGACGGCTCGAGAGGGTCATTGTAGGAAGGGCGCTGCTTAGTGTGGGCAGAAGTTTTTCTCCCGCCCAATTCTCGGCATATTTGCCGGAATGCGGCCAGATCTCCGCTAGTCCCTATTATAGTTAATTCGGCCGGGTGGAGATTTACAAACTTCTGGCAATGACGGAATACAAAGATTTATAGCGCTAGTGTGAAATGCACATGGCCGTTACGTGCGTTGGGGACCGCAATTTGCACTCCGTAGTTCTTCCATGGGGTTCTGTGCTTCTATTCCGCACCAGACCTTCCAGATTGCAGACCCATTTAAGTGAATGGGTCCGCATCAACGATACGGTGCAAAAACGTCCCTAACAGTCAATCCGCCCCATAGCGTCTATTCCTCATGTACAAGACAGCTTTCCCTGGAAAGCCATCCGAACGGAAAGGTGCACTTTAAAGATTGCCATGTGCAATAAAATACATTTGAAAGTCTCTCGAAGCATTGCTATTAGGATGAACATCAAAGTAATGACCAATGGTAATTTACTGAAATGACGTAAGAATCATTCAGTAATATCTTTTTAGGAATATTCCGAGTGCCTCCTCGCCTAGGACCTGGGCGATGAAATATTCATGGTGAATTCTTACCGAGTTTTGTTTAAGCTGAGAACATTCCATCAGGCGTAGCGTTTGCTTCCTATTTTTTATGCTTTTGACTTGTCGTATGTATATTTCTGTGCAGTTAGGTCCCTTTCACACAAGCGAGTTTTCCGCGCGGGTGCAATTCGTGACATGAACACACAGCACCCGCACTGAATCCTGACCCATTCATTTCAATGGGTCTGTGTACATGAGCGTTTTTTTTCACGCATCAGTTCTGCGTTGAGTGAAAATCGCAGCATGTTCTATATTCTATATTTTCACGCAGCCCTGCCCCCATAGAAGTAAATGGGGCTTCAGTGAAAAACGCATTGCATCCGCAAGCAAGTGTGGGTGCAATGCCTTTTTCACTGATGGTTGCTAAGAGATGTTGTTTGTAAACCTTCAGGTTTGATGGTTGCTAAGAGATGTTGTTTGTAAACCTTCAGGTTTTTTATCAAGCGCGTGAAAAACGCATCAAAACGCATTGCACCCGCGTGGAAAAAAACTGAACAACTGAACGCAATCGCAGACAAAACTGACTGGAGTTGCTTGCAAAATGGTGCGAGTTTCACTAAACGCATCCTGAACGCATCCGGATCTAATCCGTCACGCTCGTGTGAGGCCTTAGGCCTCTTTCACACGGGCGTCAGTTTTTTTGCCCGGATAAGAGGCGGGTGCGTTGCGGGAAAATGCGCAATTTTTCCGCGCGAGTGCAAAACATTGTCATGCGTTGCACTCGCGTGAGAAAAATCGCGCATGTTTGGTACCCAAACCCGAACTTCTTCACAGAAGTTCGGGTCTGGGATTGATGTTCTGAAGATTGTATTATTTTCCCTTATAACATGGTTATAAGGGAAAATAATAGCATTCTGAATACAGAATGCATAGTAAAACAGCGCTAGAGGGGTTAAATTTTTTTTAAAAAAATTAAAACATTTTTAGTCCACTTGATCGCGAAGACCGGCATCTCCTTGTGTCTCCTTTGTTGAATAGGACCTGTGGGGAGCATTAAATAGAGGTAAAGGACCTTTGATGACGTCACTCCGGTCACCACATGGTCTTTTACCATGGTGAATCACCATGGTAAAAGATCATGTGACGTACCATGTGATGACCGGAGTGACATCATCAAAGGTCCTTTACCTGTATTTAATGCTCCCCACAGGTCCTATTCAACAAAGGAGACACAAGGAGATGCCGGGCTTCGCGATCAAGTGGACTAAGGTGAGGTACATTTTTTTTAATTTTTTTTTAACCCCTCTAGCGCTGTTTTACTATGCATTCTGTATTCAGAATGCTATTATTTTCCCTTATAACCATGTTATAAGGGAAAATAATACAGTGAATAGACTGTCATCTAGCAACCATGCGTAAAAATCGCACCGCATCCACACTTGCTTGCGGATGCTTGCGATTTTCACGCACCCCATTCACTTCTATGGGGCCTGCGTCACGTGAAAATCGCACAATATAGAGCATGCTGCGATTTTCACTCAACGCACAAGTGATGCATGAAAATCAACGCTCATGTGCACAGCCCCATAGAAATGAATGGGTCAGGATTCAGTGCGGGTGCAATGCGTTCACCGCACGCATCGCACCCGCACGGAAAACTCCCCTGTGTGAAAGGGGCCTTAGTGTTTTACCTGCTTTGGGTAAAGAAGACTTTTAGAGAAAAGTTTGGGAAGCAGTTCACCAAGGAAGGGGACACTTTGCACGTCACCCCGTTCCGATACATTTTGGCGCTGTTTGTTGTTGGCCGTAGTATATGTGGCGGATACGATCTCCCATCACCGTGGCATCCCAGAAGTCATTCCTGTAGTCCCAGCCTCGGCGTTTTGTGTTGCTTATCGCCTTTTATGTCCTTGGTTTAGTCGTCTAACGAGATGCGCGGCTCGGCACCCGGCCTCTCTACGCGCGCGTGTGCCATTCTGTGATGTTCTACAAGCTTTCATTTCTATTTGCCCTTTCCTGTGACCTTTTGTTCCACCTTCTGCAGGCCGTGAAATATCCTTTCTGTGTGTACATTGCCGGATTAATATATTTGAACATTTCTCACCTATTTCCCATCTTCTCGTTCTTCTCAGTGCTGCATGTATTAATGATGAGACATCCATATAGGCAAGTGAACAGCTTGTCTTCCGCAAAATCTATAAACCTGGTCGTCGTGTCGGAGATCTGTGAACTTTACAATGTCTTTTCTCTTGATCTCATGCATTAACATATTTCTTTACTGTTTTAGATGATGTCCCTCCATACTTCAAGACCGAGCCGGTACGAAGTCAAGTCCACCTGGAGGGGAATCGCCTTGTGCTTACCTGCATGGCGGAGGGGAGCTGGCCTCTCGAATTTAAGTGGCTTCATGACCACAAAGAGCTCACCAAATTTTCACTGGAATACAGGTCTGTGCTACATTCTTCAAATATAAATACCACTATGTGACTGCAACACTAGCTATGTATGGCAGTACCTTGGTGTGTTAGGGTCGGTGTAGTAAGGGCAGGTTCAGACCTACCACATTCATGCTTTCACGATTTCACCAATGCAATCTGTCAGGCTGTTCCTCTGCAGTTATACAGATCTGGCCTAGCCAGATACTGCCATTCAACGACCAAGCCCATTGCCGGAACAGCCTGCCGAATTGCTTTAGCGCCAGTGGTAGAATTGTACACATCTTATAATATCCTGAAGACGTACTTTGGTGAAGGAGTTACAGTGGCCCACCTGTGTACCCCATTCTCAACTTGACAAGCATAGAGTATGTTCATTCAGGTCACTATGGGCCCCTTCTAAGCTCAGTGGCCCCTGAGACGTGTTCAAGTTGGCCTCTTGCCAACACCTGCCCATTCATTGAACACTAACAAGTAAAAAGGTAGCTCCTTGACCATTGCAAAACTACCTGTAGAAGTCTGGCCACCACATACCAGGTCAAGATGAGAAACCCCCACCACCCAAGGGTAAAGCTTGGGGGTGCAGAGGTAGCAGGTGCACCCAAGTCATGGTGACTAAATGCCAAGTGGTAAGATGTGGGCTCTATTGCAAAAGTTGCATTGGGCCAGAAGCTTCACTTTATACCACCGTCACAAAGTAGGTGCCCTCATTTAACTACAGTCTTACCCACACTCTTCTGGTTCCTCCTCGCTTCTAGACCTGGACCACCTGCACTTACTACCAGTTATGATCACTTTCTGAATCAGTTTAGGATTCCGAAATCCATTCTGGTTCCTCCTCGCTTCTAGACCTGGACCACCTGCACTTACTACCAGTTATGATCACTTTCTGAATCAGTTTAGGATTCCGAAATCCATTCGTTAGCATGGTAAACAGATTATAATTGCCTCCTGTATGACAGATGACTGTAATATTTGGTATTGTTTTCACAGGCATTTTCTCTGTTTAGACCTTTGATCCCTCGCGTTCATTTCGAGAATATTGTGAGCTGATATGCGCGGCCGCTTGTCTCTGTATAACGTACATTGTTACACAGGCATCCACATGCTTGTAATTGACCTCATATTTGTAATGGCTTTGTAATGGCATTCTCCGGGGGAAGTGCATGCTGCAAAAAAAACACATATGCCTCAACAAATTACAAGTATTAATGCTAACGTCTGTCACCTTCGTCTTAACACACGTCACTCCGTGTGACAAGCTGAATTATATCGACTTTCTGGAGGATAAAAAATGCCCCGCAAAGCTTGGAATATAAAGTGCATTGTATTTGCTGCACATGACATGTTGACATCATTTGGTCAAGGCTAATTCTGAAGATATACAGTCGAGTCCCATTATAATGAGCACCACCAGCTTATAACCAGAGTAACCGCCGTGTGCAGCACGCACAGCAGCTAGCTGGGCTGGGGGGGGACTCGATAAAGTCCTAGTAGGTTGTCACAGGAATCTGGAGCCATGCTGACTGCTTTGCATCCCACAGCTGCTGGAGGGAGTGTGGGGGGGGATCCATAGAGCAAATACGAGGTGGTCCCACAGATGATCAATTGGGTTGGAAAAGCCTGGGGAATTAGGGGTCAGGGTAGTACTGGGAAGTCTTGGTCATGCTCTTCCAACCAATGTTGGACATTTCTAGTCATGTGACATGTCGCGTTGGCTTGTTGTAAGATCTCATCTGCTACAGGGAAGGCAATCAGCATGTAGGGGTGTACTTAATCTGCAAGCATGGATTCATACCAAAATCAGTGGAGAGTGCCTTCCACATGGATGAGTGGTCCAGAGAATGCCACCAAAACCTTCCCTAGACCATAACACTGCCACCACATCTTGTGTTCTTCCAGCAATGGTTGCAGGGTGTTTGTTTTCTGATGTTCCTCGCCTGACACGCCAGGGGCCATCCTTTCCATGAAGCAGAAAATGTGACTTATTGGAGAAGACAACCCTCTGCAAATCAGTGGAGGTTTAATTTCAATACTGCTGTGAAAATCAGCGTTTTTTCAGCCAGTGCAATTTCATTAGTAGAGGTGCAGTGACCGTCTGTCTGCTCCGGAGCCCCATACACAGTAGGGTTCACTGAACTGTTGTATTAGAGACATGTCTGGTTCATTTTGATGGTGAGTTGCTCTGTAGCGTGTCAGTCCGCCCTCGCCCACCTTCGTAGCCGACGTTCACCTCTCACATCAATGACACGTGGTACTCCAGTTACCACAGTGCTTATTTACAATGATGCCATTTGTTCACTCACCATACACTTTCACCACAGCAGCACGAGAACAGTACCGCCACCCTTAGCCCGAAAGCCAATAATCATCAGTTTTTACAACTCTCCTTTTACCCATGACCATAACGAGGGATATGTGTGCAGACAGACTACCACACACTTTATATACCCACCGAGCCCACTCAGCACAATCAGTGCACGTGACTGCCTTCATCAGCTACATGCTGCCAACGTTGAAAATGACAAGTGGTCAGAATAATGAGACTTGACTGTGTAATGGCAACAGTCTAGAGGATTTTTCTGTAGTGGATGTAGAGCTTTATGGTCAGCAACATCACAGCGATGAAATTTTATTTTAAATGAAAGCACAATGATGGACTTCAGTGGAGAGCATAATTGTAGCTTTGAAGCCCCATCTCATGATAATTGCCAGGAGAAGTTGCACCAGAAGTCTCCTCCAAGTAAAAGGGCTAATGGACAAGTAAAAGGGCTAATGGCTTTCTTCTTGAAGCAGCTCCACACGTGTCCATGGATCGAAGGGAAGTGAATGGGGCTGAGCTGCAATACCACAAACAAACAGGTGTGGTGCCGTTTTTGAAAGAAAGCAGCCATGTTTTTCTAATGTACGTGCATGAGCAATCAGTGGTCATGTCATTCTCTTTGGTCATTTATAAGGTTAAATAGGTATTCCAGCTTCACAACACCGATGGCCCATCCTTTTTATAATTAATCAATCTTAGAACTGCCTCCGATCAGCTGTTTGGAGGGGCCAGTCACCTCCTGTGAGTGCAGCAGTCCTGCACAGTAGCAGTGGTGCAGGTTAATTACAGCTTCATCCCATAGGTGGCGTGCCTTGACACAGAGAAGAAGCTGTAGCACTGTATGAGATCTGCAGCCCCTTCAAGCATCGTATTGACTACGGTCCCAAGAGTTGGACCCCCACTGATATTGATGTCCTTTCTCGTGTGATCTGACATGATAGGCCCACAGTGAGCTCAAAAGAATAAAGAGTAGAAACTGGAGTGTGAGAATGACCTGGGGTCACCTAAGTTATTCTCAGGCTTTTGTCGTATTGCTTGGATGGAGTGTGAGAATGAGCTGAGGTCACCAAGTTTATTCGCATGCTATTGTCGGATTGCTTGGATGGAGTGTAAGAGTGACCTGAGGTCACCTAGGTCACAGTTCCCCAACTCCAGTCCTCAGGGCCCACCTACCAGTCAGGATTTCAGAATACCCCACAGAATGAACACCTGTGGTAAGTCCTAAGGCATTGACACTAATTATATCACATACTAAATAGTAGGAAAACCTAAAAACCTGACCGGTAGGTGGGCCCTGAGGACTGGAGTTGAGGAACACTGACCTAGGTTATTCTCATGCTATAGTCATATTGCTTGAATGGAGTGTGAGCATGACCTGGGGTCACCTAGGTCATTCTCATGCTATTGTCGTATTGCTTTAATGGAGTGTGAGAATGGCCTGGGGTCACCTAGGTCATTCTCATGCTATTGTCGTATTGCTTTAATGGAGTGTGAGAATGACCTGAGGTCACCTAGGTTATTCTCATGCTATTGTCATATTGCTTGGATGGAGTGTGAACATGACCTGGGGTCACCTAGGTCATTCTCATGCTATTGTTGTATTGCTTTAATGGAGTGTGAGAATGACCTGGGGTCACCTAGGTTATTCTCATGCTATAGTCATATTGCTTGGACTAATGGCACGTCTCTAGTCTAGGCATGATGGTTATGCAAGTGCCAAACTATTGGAAATAACTAAGGGATTTTTCTCGAATTTGATGACCTATCCCCAGGACAGGTCATCGGTATCAGATCGGCAGGGATCTAACACCCAGTAGACTTTCCAATCAGCTGTTTGAAGAGGCGGAGCTCAGCACTCTCCTCTCATCATGCCAAGCACAGTGCCGTCTATTTTATAGTGGCTGTGCTTGGTATTGCAGCTTCAGCCCCATTCACTTGAACGGGACTGAGCTGCACCTAGGCCATGTGACCAATAAATGTGACATCTCTTCCAACAGCTGATCGACGGTGATACATCAATACAGTCTCAAACTCCCAGAAAACCCCTTTAAAAGGATATTTTCCAGAAGCAGTGCCACTCCTGCAGATGGGCTGTGGCTAGTATTGCAGCACAGCCTTATTGACTTGCAATAACACGTTCAGCCCATGGACAGGAGTGGCGCTGTCTCTGGGGAGTAAAAGCAAACATTATTTTTTTTTTTTATCTAATTTTTTACAAACATGAATATTTTCTTGTTGAGTGGGTGTTGAAAAAAAAAAAATGGCAATCATACGTGATGTTAGCCGCGCTGAAGACTGCAGAGTTTGGGCGGTGTACAGGGAAATTTCACAGACAGCTGTTCATAGTATAATGAGATGTCATGGATCACGGCGAGATTTCACAGACAGCACCTCTATCACAGGGATGCTTTTTACAGACTTCAGCTATTATATTTCACAAGTAACATCAGTAAATGAAATCCTTAGTTGACCTCGATGTATGTATACATGACTGAATGCATTGAAGGAAGGCTGATATGAGAAAACTGTTGCTGATCACGAAGATCAGAAGTACTCCGAGACCCGGCCTGCTCCCTTCTCTGCCATTTATTAGATGTAGATTTCTATGTGCATTTAAAGGAACTGGAAAAAAAAAATCCGCTTTTTTCCAAAAACAGCGCCAAACCTGTCCACAGGTTGAATGTGGTATTGCAGCTCAGTCCCATGAGATACAATACCATGCACAACCAATAAACGGTCATGGCGCTGTTTTTGAAAGAAAGTAGCCATGTTTTTCTAATCCCGGACAGCACTTCTCTTTAGACTATTGTTGATGTAGCAGACAGTATATTGAACTGTATGCTTTGCTTAAAGGGGTTGTCCGGGTTCAGAGCTGAACCCGGACATATCCCCATCTTCACCTCTCCGGACCCCCGGATGTATTGCGCAGCCAAGGGCTGTTTGTTTTTATTTTTTTATACGGCTAGGCGGAGGCTTCTACCTAGCAGTGAGCCTGGTGACGTCACCGTCTCTGATGGGCAGGCTTTAGCCGTTTTACAGGCTAGCCCGCCCATTAGTGCCCGTGACATTACCAGGCTCACTGCTAGATGCCGCAGATTACCAAGCACAGCGCCATCCATTGGATAGTGGCTGTGCTTGGTATTGCAGCTCAGCTCCATTCACATGAATGGGGTTGATCTGCGCCTAGGACACGGGACCCATGATTGTGATGTCACTGACCTAGGGAAAGGCTGTGGCACTCCCTTCAAACAGCTGATTGGAAGGGTTGTCGGGTGCTGGACCCTCACCGCACATTGCCGACACTCTCATAGAAAATGCTTTTTTTGTTCTTTTTTTTGCAGAACTGAAGTGCGGATCCGCAAATGCGGATGCGGACTGCACATTCTGGCCCCTATTGAAAATAAATGGGTCCGCACCTGTTACGCAAAATTGCGGAACAGATGCGGACCCATTTTGTGGAGTGGCCATCTGAGGGCAATGTATGCAGGGTTAGACTGGGGTTCCTTGGACCCACAGGATAAAAAAATTATTCTCAGGGCCCAACACCCCATACTATCAATAAAGTCTAATAGGTTTAGATTAAAATAAATTATTTTTCCTCTTGGACTTTTAGGCCCCACTATGGACCAGAGACTCGGCCCACTGGAGGACCCTCTGATACTGTGGTAAGCCAGTCCAACCTTGTATGTGTAGTCCTTATCTCTGAACTCTTATCAGCTTATAAACATTTATTTAAATCAGTTTGATAACAATTGAGTTATAATGAGTGTTTATGAGCTGTCAGGAGATCAGAGATAAGGCTTCACATAAGCCATCAGCCCAGTTGCCTGACAGACATCTCGCTACTACAGGATCTCAACGTTGTACAGAGAAAGGGTATAAAGATTTTTTTAAAGACCAATTGAAAAAATGATTTTTTTGCTCAAATTGATTACAGTACAATGCAATCATTAAAAAAATGTGTCCCCAGATAGTCATTTCTGCCATAAGAGTGATAAACCCAGTGCTGTTGGAGTGAGCCCCTGAGGAGCCAGTGCAGAGGATGGGAGTGGTAGTGTCCCTGTTGAGGTGTTGTGTCACGGTCAGGCTGTTGCTCCCTGGGTGATCAGTGCAGTAGAAAGTGCAATTTGAAGAATCAGGCCAGGAGTAAACATATAAAAGTCTCTCTTTACTTGCAAAATATAACTTGTGGTACATCCAGAAGTAGTAGGCACAAAGTGCAGATTCTGGAACCAGATGAGGAGGTATGGTGGCTCGTTGGATGGCACTTGCAGGCACTTGTGGATATCGGTGTCCAATGTGTTACAGGCTTGATGTTAGTCTGGCCTGGTGATGGGTGTCTGAGCCATAGTCCCTCACCTGTCGTAGTGTCTGTAAAGCTTTAATTTTCACTGGTCACTCTGCTATCTTGTCACACTGGTCATTTCTAGAAGCTGTGTTCTGAATTCTGATGGTCTCTCTGGAGTGATGTTCTCACAGGAGAATTAGATATGATTTCTTGGCGTAGAAGCTCTGACATGTGCTTCTTCTCCCTTTGTCTCCCTCAGTTTGAACTGGATCTCCACCTCTTGGCAGGAAGCAGGACCAGCCCACTGCTACCAAGAGGGGAGAAACAGGGTGGTTAACCCTGTTCCTGCCAACCATTACCTCCTGTGCTGGAATAAACGGCCAAGACATAACACTGAAATAACATTACATAATACAATAACGTCAATTGCAGATATCCCTCAGGCATAAAAAGTATATACTACTAAATCTTCAAATGTTGCCCCCTATATAGAAAAGTAATATTCGTTTGGATAAATGTCTTTTGAAATGGCGATCAGCTGTTGTCCTCAAGGTCTGTATCGGAGAAAGAATGAGATCAAAGTCTCCCGGATTAATAGACATTGACAGGACTGGAGCACTTGACTCGAAACCAGCTTCTCTCATGGATATCTCCACGATCTGGAATATAGCGAAGAAAGATCAATAACGCAGTGGTGTTTCGTAGCATGTTGGAATATGGCAGACGGATGCGCCCAGCGTTCCTTTATCTTATTGAATTGTCCTAGATCTGAGCATGGAGACGAAAGAGAAACCATTCGGTGCCGACAAATACAACCCAAGATTAATGTCCTATTGATTTCAAAGCTACTTTTGTCTTTGATGAAACTGAAATTAATTTGCCTGTGGATTCCTGCAGTGAGGGAGACCTTCTGAAGCAATGTCGCAGCAAGTGGGTGCAAGACACAAGCGGTCTTTTCATATGAAGGTTCCCACATGACAAGAGACAAGTTATTGAACAAGCCGGTCTGTTTCCTGAACCAACTTCTAACGCCCCGCTGGAATAATCTCATTTCCTTCTGCCATGTCGCTCAGCTGTCTGACTAGAGCAGCACAATCCCTTCACTCCTCTCAAGCAGAAAAGTGCAGATCCAGAAAAATCGAAAACAAGCAAAACAGATTGACTCCTCGCCTGCGGTTTCCCAGTCGGGTGTTATGTATAATACTGCAAAAATGTGCAATAGTATAATAATATATGGCCAAGTCAAGTAGCTGTGTCCCCTTCATGCAGATGACCAGCCTGGCACATCAGATGGCGTTAAAGGGGTTCTCCCATGATTAATGTAAAAAATGAAAATCAGACATAATACAGTACATGACAATCTTTCTAACAAAGCTAGAACCAGCCCTGTACCTCACATGGATCCAGAGATCTCCTTAATCATTGCTCTGCTAGACTTATATCAAGCTAACAGCTCAAGGGGAGTGTATTTTTTGCTGCAGCTCAGGGGGCGTGTCTCAGCTCTCCCTATCACAGCTCAGGGGGCGTGTCTCAGCTCTCCCTATACCAGCTCAGGAGGCGTGTCTCAGCTATCCCTATCACAGCTAAGTGGGCGTGTCTCAGCTCTCTTTATCACAGCTCAGGAGGCGTGTCTCAGCTATCCCTATCACAGCACAGGAGGCGTGTCTCAGCTCTCCCTATCCCAGCTCAGGATGTGTGTCTCAGCTCTCCCTATCACAGCTCAGGAGGGGTGTCTCAGCTCTCCCTATCACAGCTCAGGGGGCGTGTCTCAGCTCTCCCTATCACAGCACAGGAGGTCTGTCTCAGCTCTCCCTATCACAGATCAGGAGGCGTGTCTCAGCTCTCCCTATCACAGCTCAGGAGGCATGTCTCAGCTCTCCCTATCACAGCTCAGGAGGGGTGTCTCAGCTCTCCCTATCACAGCTCAGGGGGCGTGTCTCAGCTCTCCCTATCACAGCACAGGAGGTCTGTCTCAGCTCTCCCTATCACAGATCAGAAGGCGTGTCTCAGCTCTCCCTATCACAGCTCAGGGGGCGTGTCTCAGCTCTCCCTATCACAGCTCAGGAGGCGTGTCTCAGCTCTCCCTATCACAGCTCAGGAGGCGTGTCTCAGCTCTCCCTATCACAGCTCAGGGGGCGTGTCTCAGCTCTCCCTATCACAGCTCAGGGGGCGTGTCTCAGTTCTCCCTATCACAGCTCAGGAGGCAGTTGAAGTATGAGCGGCCTTCTCAGTGAGCGGGACAAAGAAATAAGTGTGGGGGCTCGCTCTGGTAGACAGGATTAGCGGACGCAGTATAGAGGCAACAACAAGTTCTTTGGATCAAACAGTTCAGTGTTTTATTCACACTTTAGGCAAGTGAAAAAACAAGCAGTCATATTCAAACAAAAAGTCACCTTGCGGTGACACATTGGCTATTCCTGGAAATATGGCATGTTAAGACTACTGAACCCCTAAACCCTAAAGGAGTTGTGCCGTGAAAAATACATTTTTCCAACCAGCTCCTGGATCCAAACACTTTTGTAATTGCATTTAATTAAAAATTTTGTATAGCCACCGAGTTATTCACTTAAATCTATCTGTATACCGCCACCTGCTGTTTGTTCTTTTCCTTATTTCTCTGGCCACCTTACTGAGGTGGTCACACATGCTCAGTTTACGTTAGAAGCTGGGGCAGTTACAGGGAAAGAACAGCAGCAGAAATTACATGATGCCTGAGAAAGAAAATGCCCCCCCTCCCCCTAAGTTGTCAACTTATAATAAATCTGGCAGAGCTATTAGACAAATGAATGGGGAAACCTCTGGATCCATGTGAGGTACACGGCTGGCTCTAGCTTTGTTAGAAAGAGATTGCTTCGTGTACTATGTGATGTCTGATTTTTATTTTTTACATCGACCATGGTATAAATCCTTTAAGGACTCGAGTAGAGAAACATTAGTCGAGATAAATGTTTCTCATCGTATCCATTTTGCATGATCCAGAACTAGCCTCAAGCATCTGGTAACCTATGCGGGTCAGTCAACCAGACTACTAGGTCTAAGCTCCATTTTGTCCATGTTGAAAAAGGACAGTGGTAACACCCAAAACATATTCTTTAAAGAGCACCTGTCAGCAGGATCAGCTCTATTAAATGAGGCATACTTACTTGTAGGGTTGATTCTGCTGATTAAAATGATACCTGCCTTGTGAAAATCGGTTGCAGGCTTGCAGCGCTACAGAGAAAAAAATAATTGTATTCTTTATGGTATCAGTGGACTGAGAGGCGGAGTCTAACTCCTATGTGCACCCTAGCTTTCCAGTGCTGGCCACGCCCCTCAGTGCACTCAAGACTTCACTTGTGTAAAGAATAAAAGCCTTTATTCTCTGGAACGCCACCACTGATTTTCACGAGACAGATATCATTTTAATCAGCAGGAACAACTCTCTCAGGCTGTATGTCTGCTTTAATAGGGTTGATCTTACTGACAGATCCCCTTTAAACCCTTTCAGACATTAAGAGAAGAGTAGCAGCAGATCCCCACCATCTAGGTCCTACAGCATCATAGGGTAAGGTCTGTCTATTCACTAATGGTTTGTAGACAATGCCCTGCCTAAATGTTTGGAACAATGACGCCACGAAACGACTTCCGCAGCATAAATCACAAGAATAGTCCATAACTGATAATTGACAGACCATACCTATAACAAAGGGAACGCGCTGCAATCTGATGCTTTGACAATATTCTGCCTTGAAAAATCACGGGCTCCGCGTGATACAAGAAATATGTTTTGTTGTCAGCAATTCTTTTCAGTTGGGTGTTAGAGCAGGTCTCTCTTCACCGGGGCGGGAATTGAAAGAAATTGTGTAAAACATGCCGAGCGCTAATTACATTGGAAATCATAAAATGTGTGAATTTCCATTAATTTGATTTTCCACGTATTGATGTTTAAAGGGACCTTTATCCTTATATATTTGAACGACCTGGACAAGTGCAAGGAGACAAAGAAAGAAAGAAACCAGAATATTCAAGAAATCTTTCCAGCGGCTGATTCAGTATCCATTCTTCGCTTACAATGTGCCCAGTGAGCTCACAATTAGTTTCCCCGTCTCTGATTTCCCGCTTTCTCCCCTTTTTACTGGTCTGTGGTTTTAGTCAGCTTTCACATGATATGATCATAATACGTACTGTACTTCTACTGCATCTGACTCCTCTCCCAGCATCTCCATGCCAAACACACCCGGCTTGTCTGAGAATACATGTGCCCTAAAAAAAAGGGGGGGGGGTCAGGCAGGGGAGATGGAAGAAAGTTGCTGACAGACACCTACAGATGCTGACAGAAACCTACAGCTGTGGGATCGGATTCGGAGCACTTGAAATCTGCCTGCCTGATTCTTATCCCCTCTAGTTGGCCGGTTTTGGCAACACTTAAGAAGCTTTTATGGCAGGTAGGGATCAGTTAATCGATTTGTCTGAATCGATTCATTCATCTGAACAAATATTAAAGGGTTGTCTGGGTTCAGAGTTGAACCCGGACATACCCCCATCTTCACCCTTCCGGCCCCCCTGACGTGAGCATTGGAGCATTTCATGCTCCGATGCTCTCCCTTGCCCTGTGCTGCTTCGAGCAGGACAAGGGCTGTTTGCTTCCGCCTAGCAGTGTTGCCAGTGATGTCACCGCCTCTGATGGGCGGGCTTTAGCACTGCCCTAGCTGTTTTACAGGCAAGGGTAGCGCTAAAGCCCGCCCATTAGTGCGGTGATGTCACTGGGCTCACTGCTAGGCAGAAGCCCCCGCCTAGCTTTATCCATGGAGAGCCCGGTACATCACCGGATCTCCTAAAAACGCCTTTGTCCTGAACGATTCAATCCAGGGCAAAGGAGAGCATCAGAGCATGAAATTCCCTGATGCTCATATCAGGGAGGCTGCCTGGTTGAAAATGGGGATATGTAAGGGTTAAACTCTGAACCCTGACAACCCCTTCAAGTCTGTAAGGGGCTGTCCTTCTACCGACGATTCTCTACCCCACTGGTAGATTGACAGGGATGGGCTGTCCGAAATGCGAGATGTCTGTGAGATCATGTGCATGCGCCGCTACCACAAGTAGAAGCGCATGCGCAGAGATTCTGCCTTTGAGTACGAATCAGCAACTGTGCACGTGCCTAAAATTGTCCAAAATGAACGAGATGGGCCTGCCGATCCGCCTATGCCACGCCCCCTTTTTTAACCTGGCGTGGAAAAGGGGAAATTCACAAATTGCAGAGCAAATACGTTTTGCGCCGCAGTCTGCAACAGATATACGCCAAAAAGTGGTGTATATCTGTTCGTAAAGGACCCTTGTAGATCATACAGGATAAAATCCTCGGACTCGGGGCCCATTGGATGGCCGTATGCTGTCCACAAAAATGCGGATCCATTTTTTTGTGGATTTGATGCAGACCTTTTCACTTCTATGGGACCCTTTTCTTCCGTTCAATGGCTCTGCAAAAAAAAATAAAACATGTTTTATACACCATTGAAGTCTATGGGTCCGCAAAAATGCAGAATGCTGTATGTTTTTCTTTTGCGTATGGGCTGAGCCATCCGCAAGAAAACAGATCCACATTTTTGCCGTCTGAATGAGCCCTCACTGTGAATACTGAAGCCTCCTGCAAGGGTTTACTTGTTCACCTGCTGGAACATTAGTTGATGTAGTAGAGCTGCAACGTTCCTGTTCCTGAGATTGCTCCTTGGCCTTTCGCAGAGTTTTGGGTGAATGGCGACTGCCTTTCCGAAACATAGCACAGGGGTCCGGCTTTTGCATGATAAATGGCTTTGGAATATTTCCTTCTGTCCCAGTGTTCATGCTCTGTATAGATCAGTTCTGTGCACACCGGTGCGAAATGCCAGAGTATTAACAAAAATATCAGCATGTCCTCCTCAGTGATTTTATTTTTGGGTGGGGGTGTTTAAAGGGCATCTGTCAGCAGTTTTGTACCTATGACACTGGCTGACCTGTTATGTGTGCACTCGGCAGCTGAAGGCATCCGTGTTGGTCCCATGTTAATATTTGCCCGCATTACCAAGAAAAATTATGTTTTAATGTATGCAAATGAGCCTCTAGAAGCAACGGGGGGGCGTTGCCGTTGCACCTAGAGTCTCTGCTCTCTCTACAACTTCTGCACCATCTGCACTTTGATAGGGCCAAGTGTGATGATGTTTACACTGCCTGGCCCTGACAAGTGGAGAGGACGTGGCAGTTGCAGAAAGATCAGAGCCTCTAGGTGTAACGGCAACGCCCCCGTTGCTCCTAGAGGCTCATTTGCATGTAATAAATGGGGCATATATGGGGGCACAACTAGCGTCCTTATATATGGGGCACAACTAGGGGCTATTATATATGGGGGCACGACTAGGGACTATTATATATGGGGGCACGACTAGGGGCTATTATATATGGGCACAACTAGAGGCTATTATATTTGCAGCACAACTAGGGGCTATTATATATGGGGCACATCTAGGGGCTATTATATTTGCGGCACAACTAGGGGCTATTATATATGGGGCACAACTAGGGGCTATTATATAAGGAGGCGCAACTAGAGGCTATTATATATGGGGGCACAACTAGAGGCTATTATATATGGGGGCACGACTAGGGGCTATTATATATGGGGCACAACTAGAGGCCATTATTTATGGGTCACAACTAGGGGCCATTATATATGGGGCACAACTAGGGGCTATTATATTTGCGGCACAATTAGGGGCTATTATATATGGGGCACAACTAGGGGCTATTATATATGGGGGCATGACTAGGGGCTATTATATATGGGGCACAACTAGGGGCCATTATATATGGGGCACAACTAGGGGCTATTATATTTGCGGCACAATTAGGGGCTATTATATATGGGGCACAACTAGAGGCTATTATATATGGGGGCACGACTAGGGGCTATTATATATGGGGCACAACTAGAGGCCATTATTTATGGGGCACAACTAGGGGCCATTATATATGGTGCACAACTAGGGGCTATTATATATGGGGGCACAACTAGGGGCTATTATATATGGGGGCACGACTAGGGGCTATTATATATAGGGCACAACATAAGCTATAATATAGATAGATAGATATACATGGGGGGCCCAACTGGAACCAATTATGTGGGGGCCCAGCTGGGGCCATAAGATATATATATAGGGGCACAACTGGGGCCATAATATACATATGGGGGCTAATATCTATACTGGGGCTATTATAACTAATAGGTGGCACTAAGGTGGGCATTATTTATACTGGGGGCACAACTAGGGGTCATTATAATTACTGGGGGCACAAAGGGATGCATTATTTAAACTGGAGGCACTATGGGGTGGGCATAATATATATGAGGGCACTGCAGGGGTTAGGGTTTTAACTTAGAAATCTAATGAAATTTATCCGTATTTTAAAAATGTCCGTTTTTAAAAACGGAGAAAAAACGGCCCTTAAAAATAGACAAAAAGGCAGAAAATGGATGTACAAATGTTAGAAAAATAACAATTTTTAATGGTTGTGTGCATGTCGCCTAACACTGTGCAATACCTGGTATGTTGCCATCCTCTTGCCGTGTACATTGGACGCGGTGTGGTCGCCCCCACTGTTTTCTTGGAGGAGAATGTGTGCTATCTGGAGGCACTTAACAAAACTGAGCAGCCTAAAACCAAACGATGAAAGGAGAAGACGCATTTTAAATAACTTATCGATGTGCTTGCCTTTTTATAAGGATTTCATCACCCATAAAGCGTAAGAATTCGCGTTCCTTCCCCCTCCTCCCAGCCTTTGCTAATGATAGCAACATAATTCCGCTGCAAGAGGGGACTCCGGGAGAGTGCAGCGTCGGCAGATTTTCCAAGGAAAGGGAGGTTTTAGAAAGAGTTTTATCACTTCGAATGATTGTATCTAGCTGCCTGTGGAACATAAAAAAGATATTTAACTTTCAAGCGCGGCGAGCATGTGTTTTTTTGAGGTGCCAGTCACTGGAAGTTAACCAGTAAAACACCGGAGATCTGCAGTTGAACATTGAGGACGTCCTTGGCGAACGGTGAGGAGCCTACGGACCTGTTGGGGTTAACGGCGTTGCCAAGCTAGGGAGAAGGGATTTTTTCAGATGCATGGGGCAATTACAGAAGAAATGAATACACAGGTGATTAGCACACATCAAAAGTCCGGATTAATGGCTCGGCTGCTTCTGGAAAAAAAAACGAATCTCCTTTTGTTACCAAGATAAGAACATCAAATAAAGGCAGAGAGGGACTGAGAGGCTCAGATGTTCTTAAGAAGACGCACGCTCCTCCTTGTGCGTGCTGCGCATTATGTGGGAAACGGCGCAGGCATATTATCCCAATGTACAATAAAAAGTGTCACAAGTGGGTCTTAAAAATCGTTTCAAAGCCAATTATACCCATGTGCACACACCCCTCCTTCTCCCTCCACTGAGTCGTTCTTTCTAACGATTTCTCCATCAACTTGCAATTTTAAAGGGGTTTTCCGACTTTTCTATCCTCCGCATAGGTCATCAGTACCTGATCGACTGGGGTGCGACACCCGGGATCCCTGCCGATCAGCTCACCATACCCTTGCTGCAGCCTCCTTGCAGCTCGCCAACCACAGCGCCGTACACTTTATAGTGGTTGTGCTAGGTATTGCAGCTCCGCCCCATTAATTTGATTGGGACTGAGCTGCGCCTAGGCCAAGTGACTGATGATTGTGACGTCACTGGTCTAGGGTAAGCTGCGAGAAGGCACAATAGGTCTGAGCATCGCTGATCAGATCAGTATAAAAAAGTCAGAAAACCCCCTTTAGGGTCCATTCACACATCCACGGATGCGCAAAACATGGATACCAGCCATGTGCGTTTCTCAATTTGCGGACTGTACATGGCCGGCCCTCTGATAGAAATGCCTATTCTTGTCCGTAGCTGCGGACAAGAATAGGACATGCTCTATCTTTTTAGCGAGGCCACGGAACGGAACTACGGATGTGGACAGCACACGGATTCAGACGGAAAACTATGGATGTGTGAATGGACCCTTAACCTTGACCAACTCAGCTAAAGATGGCCATACACATGGGAGCAAAATCAGCCGAACCCGAGGATTTTGGTGAGATTAGAAGACCATCTGATGTGTATGGGAGGCCTCCTGACTCCACTTGACGAAGGAAAAGAAGGATCGGGCATGTTGAATTTCAGTGCTTAATCCTTTTATTCTCAGGAGAGATGAAATGGGGAAGTTGGAAAGAATAGCTGGTGGCCGAAACAAGCGTTCGGCCACCGGCGATTAAAGGTGTATGGGCATCTTAATTCTATGGAGATAAGCAAATACTTTAACCCTCTGATGCCTCTGTTCTCCAGAAGATGTACTGCATAGTAAAAAATCCATACTATCAGATCTTTGTGTATCCTGATGGTCTCTTAGATCCCTTTGACATATTCGGCAAGATCAACTAATGAACGTTAAAGGGGTTCTCCAGGATTTTGATATTGATGGCCTATCCTCAGGGTAGGTCATCACTAGAGACAACTTTTTTCAAGACATTTGCTTCGTTCCGAATTAATTCGTCATGGAGCGTGTTAAATCTGCTATATCCCGGCCTGCAGGGAGATTGTATGCCAGTGTGCTTCACTGTGCATTGCAGCAACATACATAGCTAGTCATTTCTGGTAATGAAACACTTACTGTGCGTCAGTATGACAGGCAGGTGGACAACCCAATAACAGTAGATTTAGACACCTTATTCACCCCAATTTGAGAATCAAGGCATAATAGAATTGTTTATCTATTAAACAAGGTGGACGCTGTTCAATCAGATAGCTCTGTGACCTTCACAGGGATTGATGCACACTAAGCTGTCTCCTATAGATCCCTTCAGTTTCAGATTACAGTCCCTGCACTGTCTCTGCAGTCTCCCTATGTTCTCCCTACAGTGTGTAAAAACTCTCCCTACGATCTCCCTACACTGTCCCTGCACTCTCCCTATCCAATATTCAACAATTAAAAGCTTTTAGTAACACTGTCCCTAGCGCTTGTCACGTCTCTCCCTATGCTCAGCTCACAGTGAAATGGCAGAGACCGCACTGTCTTGACATCACAGAAGCTGGCTAGCTGCTGAATGGTTTTTGGCATGGCATTATGGGTGATCTAACATTCTTGGCCTTCTCACTTTCACTTTGTAACACACGTAGCCACCATTTTGGGGAAAAAACAACTCGTTACAACGAAGTGCGAAGAAATTCGGATTCGTTGCGAATCAAATTTTTCCTAAACTTCAGATCAAATTCTACTTTGGATGCTTCATAATAACATGGTAACATAGTTTATAAGGCCGAAACATCTGTCCATCCAGTTCGGCCTGTTATCCTGCAAGTTGATCCAGAGGAAGGCAAAATAAACCTGTGAGGTAGAAGCCAATTTTCCCCACTTAAGGGGAAAACAATTCCTTCCTGACTCCAATCAGCTAGCTATAGTCTGTAATATTATTACGCTCCAGTAATACATCCAGGCCCCTCTTGAATTCCTTTATTGTACTCACCATCACCACCTCCTCAGGCAGAGAGTTCCATAGTCTCCCTGCTCTTACCGTAAAGAATCCTCTTCTATGTTTGTGTACAAACCTTCTTTCCTCCAGACGCAGAGGATGTCCCCTCGTCACAGTCCTGTACTGACCCCTGATATATTTATACAAAGTTATTAGATCTCCCCTCAGTCGTCTTTTTTCTAAAGCAAATAACCCTAATGTTGATAATCTTTCAGGGTACTGTAGTCCTTCCATTCCAGTTATTACTTTAGTTGCCCTCCTCTGAACCCTCTCCAGCTCTGCTATGTCTGCATTGTTCAGAGGAGCCCAGAACTGTACACAGTCCTCCATGTGTGGTCTGACTAGTGATTTGTAAAGTGGTAGGACTATCTTCTCATCACAGGCATCTATGCCACTTTTGATGCAACCCATTATCTTATTGGCCTTGGCAGTAGCTTGCTTGATTTCTGCAGCTTAGTTTGCTGTTCACCCAAATTCCTAAGTCTTTGTCCATGTCAGTGTTTTATCATTGAGTATGTACTGGTGACTTGCATTATTCCTTCACATGTGCAGGGCCAGCGTCAGCACCTGGCAAACCCAGGCAAGTGCCGGTGCCCACTCAGGTCTATGTGGAAGATCACTGTAAGGGGAATCCCCAAGTGTTACTGAACAGTCAGAACTCTAGTTCCCGGCTTAGGAGTCCCTGCTCACACTTCATATATGGCTATGACCACATATGGAGTCACTGCTATGAACATGAAGGGGGTATGCCCAAGCATTAACAGTATGCTTGGGGACACACAGTGTATTTAAGTCTAATTTAGCCTCTATTTCTGAAATGTTTCTGCCAGGATTTGAACTCACAACCTTCTACATTATAGGCTAGAACCTCAACCACTGAGCTATGAAGCTCAATGCTAATCTGGGCTAGAAAAACCTCATAGTAGTCTCTCATGTATTAGGTATTCCTATACAGCAGTATAATTAATTTTTTATATTTTTTTTGCAATTGTAAAAAAATGTATGGCACAAAATAAATGTGTAATTACAAAATATATATATATATATATATATATATATATATATATATATATATATATAATCATACTTCTCATCTATATGAATGCATAATATGTGGAAAACTACTACTGAGGTTTTTAGCCATAATATATGTACAGCAGGTTAACAGGAAGCTCTATAGCCCAGTGGTTAAGGTTCTTGACTTTAATGTAGAAGACTGTGAGTTAGAATCTCAGCATAATCATTTCAAGAATAGAGGCTAAATAAAACTTAAATAGACACACCAACCTTTTTAATTTGTGTAACTATTATTTTTTGTTTGGAAAGGTGGCAACCCTAACCCTTGGGGTGTGTATGACTTGATAACTTTTTATTCAATTTACTTGGGTAATAAAGTGATGAAAAAACGTCAAATTAGCCTTTTTTTTCGGTTACACCCTTCACCATATGAGCTAACTTTTTTTTATATTTTATGCCCATAATTTTATTTATTTTTTGTTAATTTTTGTTGAAAGTGGGGTGATTTTACGTTTTAAATTTTTTCAAAACTTTTCTTTTTTACTTTTTTTAAAATTACTTTTCATCAGATTGCAACTTATTCTCTATAGAAATCACTTTATCACAGTGTAGTGGTGCCGCCTAGTGGCCTGAATTGGGATATGCTAACAATAAGCCTGGAAGAATAGTACAGGCTGTGGCTCATTTTTAGAACAGGGTGCTTTCCCTGATCTCTGCTGGGGGAAGGTGCGTCTGAGCAGGAAGCCCGTGCTTCCGTTTTTTAACACTCTCAGATGCTGTGGTGACATTTGACAAATGCCACAAGGGGGCCCACTAAGATTTATCGCCCAAGGGCCCACATGAACCTGGAGCCGGCCCTGCCCATGTGCATAACCTTATATTTTTCAGTGTTAAGCCTCCAATCTATCCAGATCACTCTGTAGCAGTCTACTGTCCTCTGTAGTATATATATACAGTATACTGTCCTCTGTAGTATATATATATATATATATATATATATATATAGTATACTGTCCTCTTCCATGTCAATTACTTTACAAAGTTTAGTGTCATCTGCAAGAATTGATATTTTACTATGCAAGCCTTCTACAAGATCATTAATAAATATAGAAGAGAATAGGGCCCAATACTGACCCCTGAGGTACCCCACTAGTGACAGTGACCCTTTGATTCACTTAATACCAGTCATCACTAGCTGGTGTGAATCGAACTCCTGGTAATCCGCTAATCAACTGTATGAAGAGACTATGGAGCTTCATGAGCGCTTAGGTCTCTTACTAGACCAGTGACGTCATGTTCATCCATCATGTGTCCTAGGCGCAGCTCAGTTCCATGCAAGTAAATGGGGCTGAGCTGCAATACCAAGCTCAGCTACTATACAATGGACGGCGCTGTGCTTGGTCAGCTGCAAGAAGACAGGTACGATAATCGGAGCTCCAGTGAGCACCACGGCTTCCTCAAAAAGCTGAGCGGTGGGGGTGCGGGGAGTTTGACCCCCTCCAATTTTATTTTGATGACCTCTGCTGAGTCAAGGCCATAGAATATGAAAACCCCTTGCCGGGTTTCATTAGGCTTTGCATCTCCAGACATCACAAAGAGTGTCCAGAGGACCACTCTTCCCTCTTCTGTCGAAAATTCCTACTAAAGTCAAACAGCCGGCCTGAGCTAAAAATTGCCTACCACCGAGATTAGCATCGTTTTCTGACCGTAACCTCCGACCTGTGCTCTTGCCTGGGGATGAAATTGAAACTGCCATACGTTGCGTATTGACATTTTCTATAACAGCAATTGCTAATGTTACCCTGAATTTCTAGTATACAGTGTGAGAGCCTGCCCTATTGTTCTAGCGCTTCCAGAGATGCGCTTTACCTTTTGCTTTACCACTATCGATTTGTTGATTTTTTTACCAAATTCTTGCACTTGTCTCCTCCGAGCTCTGTGTGTTACCGCCAAGGTACTGCAAAAAATGACTATTTCATCTTATATGCCATGAACAGTGTAAACATAATATCCCTTCAGGGGTTCTCTGAAAGGTCCTTTGTAAATGTTAGAACGCTCCCTTGGGAGGCCGGTGCGTTCACTTTCCCCATAGAAGAAAATGTAGCAATTCCAAAATAAAGAAATGGGAGACGGGAAAGGAGTGCTGAGTCTGCAGACATTTTTAATGATGCAGTGACATGGCATCTCGATAATAAGATCAGCAATACTTTTTTTATTTTCCCGGTGATCTTTATGTATTATCCTGTGTTGCTCTTGACAGTAAGGTTGCCTTTTACTCGTTCATTTCCAATAATTTCTGTGTAAACAACAGATACCTTAAAGGGGGTTCTTCGTTTTGGACAATCTCTACTTGTTAGATGGGTTCCTCGACAATAAGCTGATCACAAAGTCTCCCCACGATCAGCTGAGATCTGTTTTGAAACCTACTAGTAAGTGTTCATTTTTCCTGCAGTGCCACAGCTGGGCAGATGAAGTATTACACGGTGTCCATTCAGATCAATGAGTTGTCTTTGTAACGCAGGACAGGATGGGTCCTCCAGAGTGAGAGAAGCTTTTTGCAGCCACTGTTTCTTCTGGCCAATAAACGAAGAGTCTGGACAGAAGAACCCTCTCTACTAAATTCCTAATGGGCTGCAGTATTTAAGTTGGACAATCTCTTTAAAGGGGCTATCCAAAGTCTAACACATTTCCCCCAATGCTCGGGCCCCTCATATAGATTATACTTACTTCACTTCCCAGCACCAGCATCACTCCTGATTCCCGCATGGCTGCCAATCAAAACATCCTGCAATGGGGGGAGCAGACAATAGCAGGTTGCAACGGGACGAGCGTCCCTAGCATCGTGGGTGACGCTAGGGAGGCTCGCCCCTGTTGCTGTTACTTTGATTTGCATGACAGGGAGATGCAGCGGTGATCGTGCGTGGATCAGGAACGTCAGGAAGTGGGTCCTGGTGAGCGGGGTAAGTATAATCTATGTAAGGGGCCCGGGCATTGGCGGACATGTTTTAGACATTGGAAAGCCTCTTTAAGGGCAGAGGCCCCCATATACATGAGTGTATTGCTGGCTGAATCTGCCTAAAACAGTGGGTTCATCTGACAGTGTATTGCGTATGAGGAGCTCTTGACTCTTGAGAAGTATCAGGTGAAATGAATATTTTCTCCCAATCCTTTTGTTCTCCTGGGAGTTAAGCCACCAACAGAAGGTCAGCCAAACTGAATGTGTATAAGGCAGTTTTGAGGGAGTCAGGAGACATAGCCGTCGGCCAAAGGATCGTTCAGCCGACAGCTATTGAATTGTGTATGGCTGCCTTAAGGCTATACAGCCAATCATTTTGGGCCTTTCCATCAATATGCTATCATTTGCAGTTGTAATCCTGTTTGATCAATGGGTTGACCCAACAGTAACTTGTGAACCAAACCAAGTAGACAAATTTGGCTCCATGTCATTGTCTATGCAGATCCTATCGCCCATTATCATTTGTAGGTCATCTCAATAATGGAAAACGGGTGTGATCTTGATCATGTAAAGTAGTTGTGAACCAGTTACACA
The DNA here is from genome assembly GCF_014858855.1 of Bufo gargarizans. Lineage (NCBI taxonomy): Eukaryota > Metazoa > Chordata > Amphibia > Anura > Bufonidae > Bufo > Bufo gargarizans. Next base: position 50,005,637 of record NC_058085.1, on the reverse strand, counting down.
ATGTCAAATCTGCAGGTAGGATGAGCCCAGTAAGAAAAGCACAATATGCAGTTCCTACACCACAAGAAAGGTCCAATCCCATCACAAGACCGACAGAAATTTGAAAAAGGGCATAAAAAATTACAGCAAAATTTCATCAATAGTCAATATGATTTTATGAGCTACTGAGTAACTAAAAACGAAATTATCCCATTTTCTGGAAGCTTATGGCCCTTAGTCTTTTGGTTGTGAAGTCACGGTGGGTCCTCCCATCATTAACCCTGGGTTCACACCTGAGCGTTCGCGATGGAGCGCTCTGTATGCGCGATTGTACGGGCGTTTACAATCGCGCATGCAGAGACAAGCGAACGCCCATTGTCGCGCGTTCCCGAAAGTCTATGTACGGGAACGCGCGACAAAACGCCCCAAAGAAGCTCAAGAACTTTTTTGAGCGTCGGGCCCAGGTGAGAACCATTCCCATAGGGAAGCATTCGTTTCTCCTTGTTGAGCGTTTTACAGCGCGTAGGAATGCGCTGTAAAATGCTCAGGTGTGAACTTAGGGTAAGGAATTACTCACCACTTGAAATTTAGCAAGACATTTAAAAGAAAGTTTTCGGATCCACAAACATCTTATTACCTGAATTCCATGTCTTCAAGGGGCTTTCATTTTTCTTTTTATAGAGTAACTTGGGCATGACCTTTTGTAATATTACCTTTTTTTCCCAAATAGGATCTTTATGTCTTTTTCCTTATATAATTTATAATGATTTATCTTTATTTGATTCTTATTTATTTTTGTTGCCTTGAAACAAGATATAAATCCGTGGTCTGTATAAGGTAGCGAGGCACGTAGAGAGCTTAATAAAGTTGTGTCGTGTCCATAGTAACTCAAATCAGAAAGTAATAACAGCAGTAACCCAAATCTATCAGATGTTTCAAAATATATATACCAGCGTATTAACCCCTTGGGGTCGAGGCCTATTTTCATTTTTGCATTTTGGATTTTTCCTCCCCACGTTCCAATAACCATAACTTTTAAATTTTTCCGCTCACATAGCTATATGAGGGCTTTTTTTTGCGGGACATGATGTATTTTTTAATGCCACTATTTAATTTACTTTATCTTGTATTGGAAAATACCCCAAAAAATTTAAATCTTTGTGTGACAAAATAAAAAATGAAAAAAAAAAAAAAAAGTCCGACAAGGTTTTTTGTGGTTTTGACATCACATTGTGTTCACTGTGTGCTAAAAATGACCTGATGTCCTTACTCTGCGACTCAATACTAATGCAGCGATACCAAACTTTTATAGGTTTTATTTGTTCTACTACTTTTATAAAAATAAAAACCTTTGAAAAAAATATAAATTTTCTTTGCATTGAAATACTCTGAAAGCCATAACCTTTTTATATTTCGTTTTACAGAGCTGTATGAGGGCTTGTTTTTGTGCAACAAACTGTATTTTTTTATTGGTAGTATTTTTGTGGTATGTATGACTTTTCGATCACTGTTATAGAATTTTTTTTGAGGGGGACAAGATGACAAAAAATGGTGAATCATGTGATTTAAATTTTTTTCCATTAAGGCGTTCACCATACAGGAAATTTTTTCAAATATTTTAATAGTTCAGACATTTTTGGATGCAGCGATACCTAATATGTTTTTTATTTTTTTATTGTTTTTGTATTTTTATACGTAATATTGAGAAAGGGGGGTGACAAACTTTTAATATATTTGTGTTTTTTCATTAATTTTTTTAACTATTAGACCTTTTTTAATATATCTATTAGGGTGAATAGGATTTTTACCGTCTCCATTCTGAGCTGTGAGGCATGCATAGCCATGGCAGCCTTAACACTTCTGAAGTGATCCAGGATGGCCGGTCTGGATCGCTTCAGAAATGTTTAGGCTGCCATGGCAACCGATTGGACCCCCGCGATTTCACTTAGGGGGCTCCAATCGGAAGACAGAGAGAGCCCCCTCTTCACCACATGTGCCATGATCAGCATTGATCATGGTACCTGAAGGGTTAAATGACGGGGCGGCGCAAGTGCCACTCCCTGTCAGTGCAGGTGGATGCCAGCTGTATGATACAGTGAGCATCCGCCGCATATGGAGAGGGCCGGTTGTAGAGGCCCGCTCCATACATCCCCTCATACATTATGTATATATTACATACATTATATACATATTCCAGTATTTTCATATTGATATCCTATCCCGAAACTCAGCTGTATGAAAAGGCCGCGGTGAGCGCTTAGGCCTCTTCCTAGGCCAGGGATCAGCATCCTTTGGCACTCCAGCTGTTACGAAACTACAATTCCTAGCATGCTCCATTCATTTCTATGTGAATTCTTAGCAGTGCAGAGCAAGTATGCTTGCTGGGAGTTGTAGCTTCACAACAGCTGGAGTGCCGGAGATTGCCTACCCCTGTCCTAGGCCATGTGACATCACGTTCATCGGTCACGTGGCCTAGATGCATCTGAGTCCCAATCAAGTGAATGGGGCTGAGCTGCAATACCAAGCACAGCCACTATCCAGTGGACAGCGCTGTGCTTGGTAAACTACAAGGAAGCTGATCGGCGAGGGTGTCGGGAGTCAGGTTCCCTGATCCCATATTTATGACCTATCTTGGTAAAATCCTGGAAAATCCCTTTAGTTAAATGTGTAGGGATGACATGCTTCCAATGCAAAGGAGAGTACTTAGGGAGAGATTTTAAACACAATTAGGGGGCGTGATGGGATAGATATATAGAAGTAGATTGCAACATGGACACGATGTAAACCATGATGGCGGAGAACATCGTATTTTACAGTGATAGGGCGGCCGTCATACTTTATCAGATAATTGCATTTCTTCTCTATGAATTGTTATGCAGACGACCTTTCTTTTTTGCACTCTGTCCTATAATTAACTATACCTCGCAGTACAGTGATTTACCTTGACGTGATGATCCAGTATCCACACTACGGATTGTCCTAAAGGCTCTATTAGCCTGGAAATTATACCGGGTCTCATAATGTCCTAGGTTCAATAAAGGAAATACAACTGGACGTAGCAGGGAGAAGAAATGAAATGATTTTGAAGGACTAGGGCTTATGCACACGACTGTTAAGTGTTTTGCAGTCCGCAAATTGCAGATCCTCAAAACATGGATACCTGCCATGTGCATTCCACATTTTGCGGAACGGAATGGCCAGCCCCTAATAGAACAGTCCTACACTTGTCCGTAATATGGACAATAATAGGACATGTTCTATTTTTTTGAAGAACGGCCATACGGACACAGAATGCACACTGAGTCATTTCCATTTTTTATGCAGCCCCATATAAGTGAACAGTTCTACATACAGGCCGCAAAAAAGGAACGGGCACGGAGAGAGCGTAAGATTGGTCAGTTGAGGACCGCTGAGGTGGACCACCACTCAACTGCTGGTCATAGATAGAGCTGTCGCCAGCACCATCTCCTCAGACTCCACCTGAACAGCCCAATGGCATATCCTTTCAATGGTGGAAACAGGGATAATCTGGCCTCAGACACCTCTGGTCGGGTTCAGGCTGGCAGATGTCTATCTCCTCCATATTCTGCTGGTCACAATAGATACAATGAAATGACCTTGTCCTTCTGGAGGAGATGCTGCAGAGACTTTCTTCTGATCGGTTGAGCTGTGCTGATTATCCCATCTGCCTGCCAGATAGAAAGGCAGTTATAGATAACTTATTTTGCCTTATGGCCCATTAAAGGGGGTTTTCCAGTGTTTAATACTGATGACCTATCCTCAGGATAGACCGTTACACCTAGAGGCCCTGCTGCACCCTATCCACTTTGATTGACAGGACCAGACAGTGTAAACATCATCAGTCCTGGCCCTGTCAATCAATATGTAGAAGGCGTGGCAGTTCCAGAGAGAGCAGAGCCGTTGCTCCTAGAGTCTAATTTGCATATATTAAAAGTTCATTTTTCTCAGCAATGCGGGCACATATGAACATGGGACCAACACAGATGCGTTCAGCTGCCAAGCGCACATGGAACAGTTCAGCCAGTGTCATAGGTACAAAACTGCTGACAGATGCCCTTTAAATGGAATCTGTCACCACCATCTTGGACTATGCTCTGCAGTACTTCATGAGTAATAATACAGATAAGGAGTTTAGTTGGCTATTTTTGTTATTTTCGCACTGCTCCCCGGTCCCCCGCTGTCAGCGTTTAAAGCTGCTGCTGCGCATGCGCACAGGAGTCCTCTCCATTATGTCTGGACTGTGTATTTCAGAGCAGCTTTGAGAGCTGAAGGTGGGGGATCAATGGGAAGAACGAGAATAAGAACTGACGATCTGGACTCCTTATCTGCAGTTCTGCTCATGTACTAATGCGGCTAATAGTCCAGAATCGAACCCACAAACAGCGAAGGGTGAGTAGCCGCTGAACCAAAACCCAGTGAACATAGTACATTGCTTGATCAGATCTGTCCCCCTTTCTGGAGTCACATAATCCTTCATAATCATTTTAAGGAAGGTATAAAGCTCCATTCTGTGATTGACAAACCAATTAGCTAAACGGACGACCTTTTCATTTTACAAGCCATTTGGGCAGAACAGTAAATGGAGATGTAGAGAAAGATGAAGAAAGCGGCGGCTTGTTTTTTGTGTGCATTCTAGTCATGTGTGATCTTACACGGTTTAAGTTTCTATTCTTGCAGCTTATTAATGATGTGAGGAGAGCTAATCTGCACGGCAAGGACCTCATTAGGAGCAACATCGCCTCCTCTTCTGTGTTTTACCTAAAGTCAGTAAAACTCATGAGAAACTCACAGGAGGCAGACAGCTCATTTGTTTGCTACTTTTAATGCTTAAAGTGTGATTTCATCTAAAAAACAAAATTAAAAAAAGTAAGGCGCTACAGTAGTGTGCCGTGGGCACGTACCTCCAGACGGTGCTGAATTGTATGAAGAAAATTGTATGAAATCTGCACAGAAATCCACATCATTTATCACAGTTTTGGTTCGTTTTTTGGTGAAGTCTATGGTGAATCCATGGTGCAGCACAAACAGTTGACGTGTTGCACGCAGGTCAGTTTCCGCACAGAAACTATTGTCTAATTTCAGTCACTTTTCGGCGTGTTTTGGCAGCAGATCTCACCCTTCCATTGAAAAGGGTGAAATCGGCACAAACAGTTGACATGCTCCAGATTTCAAGATCCACACGACACGGTCAATTTATGCACAGAAGAAAAAAAGCAAAGTGTCGGTGAGGGTTGTCTAATGTCATAGCCTTTGCTGGTACTGTATTAGGATACTGCCACACGGTCAGGTTTCCTGATGCAGTTCTGGAAGCTAAAATGTGGAGTGGGTCATAAAAGGTGAGACATTATAAAGGACAGATACAACTTCTTCACTCTTTCAAAACTTCCAAAAACCCTACTTTTTTCCCACACAAAATCCACACGGAAGAAACATGCATAATCCACACTATGTGTAGGTAGACTTAGGACGTGTACACACATTTAATACCTGCCGGCTCTCTCGCCCAACCTCCCCATCTGCATATACATTCAGCTCAGCCTTTTGCGTATGTGTATTCAGTGGGCAGGGGTGAGAAAGCCGCCGTCAGACACATCTCCCAGGAGAACTAAAAGATTCAGAGAAAATATTCACTACTTCCATACCAACAGATGATTTCGGGGGCGAGTCAAGAGCTCCCCACGCACATCAGACAGTCGACTGAACCCAACGCCCTTGGCAGGTTCATCCAACAATACACTAATGTGAATGAGGGCCTTAAGTAAGACTATAGCGTACTGTCTACACTACTCTCGTCTTAGTCAACATTGTGCGTTCTACACTGTTACTCTAAGCCAACATCGGGACACTGCTACACTCCTTCAGCCATATTAGGCCGCCTCCATGTCTTCTTCTCGGCAGTGCTCTACCTTGGGCATCATATCTCTGGTTCATGTAGTCCCCCTTTCCTTCGTTATTCTCTTATATCATATGCAGCTTGTACTTTCTCTTCTCATGTTGTGTCTCCGGTCCCTGAGCTTCCAGAGTGGACCAGACTCCCCATTTCCCCACACTCTCACAATCCTCCCAGAAAGGAGAAGCTCAGTCACCAGGAAAAGTCACCACCACATCAACAGAGACTCCCCTGAACCCAGATAGTTGAAAAGAGCCTGTGCAACGTGCCGCCCCCCAGGACCGATCATGTCCCAGGTCTATAGGAATGCAGAGTGGTGTGGTGCAGGCTCAATAGTTTCTGTGTGTGTCACGGTGTTCCTACCTGGATATCGTTGCTCCCCAGGTTTAGGCTCCGAAGCAAAAAAGGGCAATAGTAATGGTGGAGGTGGAGAATAAATCGAGTCCAGACGCAGATACAGTTCAACAGCTATACTTTGATAAACTTTCATTCAGACAATATTCATGCTTTTTCTTGGTTCCAGCAGGCTTTGGCATAAACTGTCAGGCAAACTTAATAATTCTGCTTTATCTCTCTGCTGTGCTAAACTCGGCTTGGGTCTGGTAACTGGACTTTAGGACTGTTCTGGTATCCCTGGAATTGGGTGCCTTTGGCTGTTGACCCCCTCCTGACACTCTGTAAGTAAATTAGCAAGGAGTCATAGTGCTCTATGAGCTGCTTCCCTTTGGAGAGGCTCCTGCTGCAGCCAGAGAAAGCTTAGCTTAGACTGCCTAGACTTCCTGAAGCCCCTCTTTGGTAGGAAATGGGACCGGCCCACCTCTGCCCAAAAGGGGGAGAATGGTAAGTTCCATTCTATCTAAAGATCTATCTCTCTGCCAGATACACACTGCCATCTGCTGGACAACCAGGCATATTACATGTACAAAACAGTTTCATGACAATGGTTAGGAATCTACAGTGTGAAGGACCTGGAAATAAATACAAATACAAACATTTATGTTAACCATTAGAGACAGTAGCAGGGTGAAGAAATAGTAATACCACTCTGGAGTGTTACACCTGGCTTTGGGAAGACCAAGAACACAAAGCCATCCATGGACACAAATTTCACTTCTCCACTGATTCCCCGACTGGCAACTGAGACTTCTGATTCGAGATAGCAACAACCCTTCCCTGGTATTCAGAGAAGCAAGATGCTGGGGTCGTACAGGCGATTGCATGCTACAGTAGCACCCGAATTTCATGACATACTCTTTTGCAAAGTGGGTCATCCTTAGATAGTGGCCGGCGCGGATTTTTGCTGGTCTACAGTAGTGTTAGGCAAAGTGGATGACTTAGAGAAGTTTTAATGTGGTGCCCTGCTGCAATGCATCATGGTCTTAAATCAAATCTTAATGGGTCAACTCTTTGAAAAACAACTATGGTGTGCTATTTTTTTCAGGAATGATGATTGTATGCATTATACTGTATGGGCGGTAACATTTAGGCTAGGGCTACATGACGACATGTGTTGCGCAACAAGAATTTGTGCGACATATAGGGCACAACTACACTGCAAGATGTGTTGTGCAACATTGATGTGGCACCTATGTCACGCAATTTTTTTTTTAATGATAGTCGCACTGTGACATGCTGCGACTGTGCTGCGACAGCCGCAGAAAAATCCATCTTCAATGGAATTTTAGCTATTTTCGTGTCGCAGTCGCAGCATGTTGCAGTGCGACACCATAGACCAGGGATGGCCAACATGAGGATCTCCAGCTGTTGCAAAACTACAACTCCCAGCATGCCCTGAATGCCTACAGCTATCAGCCTACAGAAGGGCATGGTGGGAGTTGTAGTTTTACAACAGCTGGAGAGCCTCAGGTTGGCCATGCCCGCCATAGACTATCATTCTAGAAATTGTCGCATGACATTGGTGCAACAAAATGTTGTGCATCACATGTCTTCATGTAGCCCTAGCCTTAATCTGTAGTAAGGCTATGTTCATGCTGGTGCCGTAGCTTCCATCTACAATGCAAGCCAACAAAATGGTGACTAATGTACCTCATCGACTTATAATGGGATCTATTAAGGCTTCCATCATTTTGACAGAAAGAGTAGTGCAGCATAAGGCGCAATTCTTGCCTTCAAACGTGACAGAAACCAGCTGAACTGCTAATGGGGCCTCCAAATGCAGACGTGAACTCAGATACATTTGCACTGTTATTTAAAAGTTCAGTTTCTGAGCAGAGATCTCGGGAACCAGTTGTTATATAGGTGGCCTGTGCCTGCCATCACTCCACTCACCTAGGACTCTGCTCTGCTCATCGGTGCCTCCACCCCCCTTTATGGTGGCCCAGTCCTCTGACTTTCCTCTGCCCTTTTGTGGCGAGCCCAGCCACCACAGTTCCCTGGCTGTCCCTCTGTGCAGGCTGCGGCCTGCCTCTTGGCGGCATTGCCGCTCACTGCCTGCAGGGCTTATGCACTAACTTCAGCTATTAAAGTACCAGCACACGCAACTAAATCTTCTCCAGCCGGGAGGTACTTAAGGTGCATCCCCCTGTGAGAGGGTGCCTGAGCAATAGGTTCTAGTTTGCTAATGTCCTGCAGAGGTGTGATGTTATTGCTGTTATATGTTGCTTTTCTGTGTACTGACTGCTGCCTGTTTCCCAAATTTGACATTTAGCTGCCTAACATGAACTCTGCTTAAACTCCATTCTGACCTTGAGCTGCCTGCCCTGACCGTGGACTGTTTATCGGATTGTACGTACTGTGCCTGCCTTGACCTCGTCCTGTCCCTGACTATGGTTTGCCTGATCCCTCAGTCTTTTGACCTCCATGAGTCAGCTTTCAACCAAACAGAGACTACTCCAGGAGATTGCAGCCTAGTAGTTCCCCTGTAGCAAAGTCCAGATTGCTGTATAGAGATTAATGATGAAGACCAGGGGAATGCAGGGATAATGCTCATAAGAGTATTTCCATAACAGTAGTGTCTATTTGACAGGTTGCATACAATGATATCTGCTATATATAGTCACTCTACAGACTAGTTGCATACATAGAAATTAACATTTTGCCTCGCACTTGCCCACATCAACCAGTGAAAATGTCATCACACCTGGCGCTGTCTATCAAAGTGGAAAGGGCGCGGCAGCTGCAGAGAGAGCAGAGCCTCTAGGTGTAATGGCAACACCCCCATTGCTCCTAGAGGCTTATTTGCATATATTAAAAGTTTATTTTTCTCAGCAATGCAGACACATATAAACATGGGACCAACACAGATGCCTTCAGCTGCCAAGTGCACAGGTAACAGGTCAGCCAGTGTCATAGGTACAAAACTGCTGACAGATGCCCTTAAAAATTTCAGAAAACTGCTAATAGCCCCCATTTTGAATAAATGAAAATAAGTGGTCTCCGGGAACATTGAATGGTTGACCCACCCATAACTAATTCATGCCACTTCATAATCGCTGATATGTAGGGACATTATGATGTCTAAAATCTTGCAAGGATTTATAGAATTTTTTGGGAGTAGATCTTCTCCTATGTTATGTGAAAGATATGTCATTGATAGGACAGTGAATGCGAAGGGTAAAGTGTTGCAATTTAAAATTAATATTTTTCCTTCTATATTGGAAACCGCAATGAATTCTATGGCAGGTTGTTTAAACCAACCCCAACCCCCTCCCCCCGAACTGCCCCCCGCATCCACCGCCCGATCATAGGATACTGTGACCTCTTCATATTTTTTATTCTGCATGGATAATGATTGAAAACAATCAAAAGGGGAAAAATATCACAGCGGATTTGTATGTGAGGTGGAAAGATCAGCTAATCTTTAACAGATCACAGGCGATTGTGATGGAAACGTATGAAAACACCGGGACCTTAGGCTACAGAACGGAGCCTGGATCGCCGAGCATCATGGGAGAATGCATTTCAGTAAGAAGAGTGGAGTCAAAGGTTCCTTTCCCCATCCTTCCTGCTCTTCTGCATGTATGCTACAAAAATAAAAATGTTTAATGCAGAAAACAAAAAATGTCAGATGTTAGGGGCTTAGCCTTTCTTACTTGGCTGGGGTCACTGCTGAGCCATGATACATATACAATATGCAGCACAGAGAAGTGTTCTCACACATGAAGGCAGCTCATTCATAGATGCCAACTGGTTTTCAGAGATGGTCCTGGCAAATTCGGCCCAAAATGAGACATGGTTAATGTAAACCCCGCCCATTATTGGGGATTCCTGGTTGGGGACTGGGCATTCCCAGGGTGGGGGGTGTTCTATGCCTCTGATTTTACCAACTAAAATGTTGGTAAGTATGCTGATTGTGAGGGTGGACAGCCATGAAATACATACAGCACATACTGTACTTCCAAAATTAATCATCATCCTTGGTCATCTTGGAATTAAAGTGGATATTTTTGGGAGTTTGTACCATTTTATTCACACAACATGCTGACCACTTTGAAGGTGTAAAATATTTTTTACTGTTACACAAACAAAGAACTTTATTGTGCATAAGTATTCACCACCCTGAGAGCAATACGACTTTTGCTGCAATTACAGAGGCAAGTCTCTTGGGGGGTATGCCTCAATTAGCTCAGCACCTCTAGACACTGGGATTTTTGCCCATTCTTCCAGGGTCTGAGTCCTTCACGTTAGATGGGTTGTTTTGGTGTCCAGCAGTCTGCTGGTCCTGCCACAGATTCTCCATTGGATTGTGGTCTGGCAAGAACTTTAGTAGTGTCTTTAGGGTCATTGTCCTGGTGGTGAACCTCCATCCCAGAAAAGTGGAGGAGCAGGGATGGATTGGGGACTGAAAGTACAATGGCCCCATTGTGTAAACAGAGCCAAACTAGTAGAAGACATGGCCAAGCCATGGGCCTTACTGACTAAACAATTTTCTGGTCATCACATTCCAAGACCTATAACTTTTTTTCTTTTTTTTGTCTATGTAGCCTTATGAGGACTTGTTTTTGGCAGGACAAGTTGTAGTGTTTAATTGAACCTCTTAAAGATACACTTAACTTACTGAGTAACTTTTATCAATTCTTTTTGGGGGGATTGGAAAAAAAAAGTAATACTGCCACTGCGTTTTGTTACGTTTGAGGCGTTTATTTTTCGGCATAAATAACATGATAACTTTTTCACTGGATCTGTACAATTAGAGCGATACTAAATACAAAGAGTTTTATTTTACATTTTACTACTTTTGAACATTTTTTGCATCACCGCATCCCTATGTTATCATTTTGGGGTACAAAAAACTTTTTGACAGCTTTTTATTTTGCTTTTAATGGCGGCAAATAAGGCTACTTTCACACTGGCGTTTTGGCTTTCCGTTTGTAAGATCCGTTCAGGGCTCTCACAAGCGGTCCAAAACAGATCAGTTTGGCCCTAATGCATTCTGAATGGAAAAGGCTCCGCTCAGAATGCATCAGTTTGCTTCCGTTCCGCCTCCATTCTGCTGTGAAGGCGGACACCAAAACGCTGCTTGCAGCGTTTTGGTGTCCTTCTGACGAAACTGAGCTAAACGGATCCGTTCTGACACACAATTTAAGTCAATGGGGACGGATCCGTTTTCTATGACACAATCTGGTACAATAGAAAACTAATCCGTCCTCCATTGACTTCCAATAATGTTCAAGACAGATCCGTTCTTGGCTATGTTACAGATAATACAAACAGATCCGTTCTGAACAGATGCAGATGGTCGTATTATCTAAACGGAAGCTTTTGTGCAGATCCATGACGGATCCGCACCAAAAGCAAGTGCGAAAGTAGCCTAAGCAAGACAGCAATTCTTGCATTGTTTTCTTTTTGGGGGGGGGGGGGATTAAATGACGTTGTGATTGTATGATGCTGGTAGTTACAAGCGAAGCAAGGGGATTTTATTTTTGCAGCTTTTTTCATCAAAAAGTAATTTTTCAATCGAAAAAGGTGCATTTTTTTTTTGCTAGAAATTTATTTAACTTTCAGTTTTTTTGGCACTTATTAGTCCCACAAGGGTACTATGACAAAATATCATCTGTTCACTTGTATAACACACAATAGTGCTTATGCAGTACAGTATATTATACTGCCAGAAGTATACTGACAGGCACTATCAGACTGCGCCAGGAGATACACTAAGGGTAGGCCGGGGGGGCCTTCCTTTATTATTTATCTTCACAATCTGTTTTAACACAAATTCAATGATTTAGTGCTAAAAATATATTTACTAAGTGTGATTAAATATAAGGTAAAACAGACAAATAACATACAGAGTGGTAAAAAGTAAATAAGCATCACTGGCCTACACATACAATATGGGGGGATTCCGAGTTTGCCATGTTGTAGCACATGGCCGACACCCCATGGTCATACAAAAGATAGGGATAGAGTTTCAATCAACATCCTACCTGGAGGAAGTTCCTCAATGGAGTGCCAATTAATTGTCTGCACAAACCAGGTGTATGTCCTTCATCCCCTCTTCCCAAGGATGTCCAGTGTGCAGCACACATGTCTCCGAGATAACCACTTAGGAATTTGTCTCTCAGCACAATGGGGGTTGGGTTAGGGTTTGTGTATGTTATCTAACTATCATTACACAGAATATAGAAGGTTATATAAAAGGGGACAGAATTAAAGGGGACAGAACCAATCAGTATTTCATTATGTGAGTAAAATATCCTTACAACACACACCATCTAATTTACAGGGGTGCCGATGCCTCCCTCTGAACCGCTTGGATGCTGGGGTCTCTATAAACTGTGGCATCTAAGAGGTAAAACGGCCTGGATTGGCGCTTCTGCTTGCTGGGCTGTTAGAGCAGAAACTGGCTTTTATACTACAGCCAAGCTCCTGCTTATCAATGCACGGGAGAACTGCATCAGGTTTGTCACAGATGCTCAGGCTGGATGATACGTATGGTGCAGGGACAGGTATTTATCTCTGACTCTATACCAGCTACTGGTTGGCTTACTTTGATAGATTTCTATGCCAGAATTGCTGCAAAATGGTGCATTTTAGGCCCTCCATCTTCTCATGAAGCTCTGTCCATATTCCGAAGCTCTGTCCATATTCCGAAGTACCTTGCATCACTTTTTTCAAACATGTTGGAGAAAAGTTTAAAAACCTCAGATGGGCCAAATTCCCCCACTTTTTAGACAGATTTTGGGCACAGATACATTACTTAATTCTGGGCCAAAGTGCCTGAGCCAGGTTTACTGTAGAAAAGAGAACACAAATATCTCGGACCATAGAGTGCTCGTCAATATTAGCGGAAATTGACTTTTCAGATGCAGCCAAAGAAAATGGTCAGTTGGTGGTCTCAGTTGAGTTTAATCTTAAAGGAGTTCTCCATCTCAATTCTGTTCGAGCTTTCAAGTATATGTGTGCTTTCGCGGTTAAATAAAAAAAAAATCAAAAGTGCAGGTATTTTTCTTTCAGAGTTAGGATGACTATGTCTATGACTCCACCACTCAATGATGTCAGAAACGTGAAGCAAATTTTTGTCTCGGGGACATGGTTCTCACTTTTCAAGCTCCATTTCAAAGTTTTACATAGGAATGGGATGCTGGAGGAACAATTCAATTTTTACCCTCATAGACACTGTATTATAGACAGGGTCGTACTAGGGTTCCTTGGTCCCACCAGAGGAGATTATTCTTCTGGCCCAACCCCTATATCATCAATAATGTCTAATAGGTTTTGACTTAAAGAAAAAAGAAAGCTTTTTTTCCCTCTGGTCCTTTGGGTCCACTATGATATCAGAGCCTGGGCACATTGAAGGATCCTCTGGTGGGCCAGTTTGATGCTGATTATGCAAGATGAATTCTCACCACCTTGAGCCCACCAGAGGAGATGCAACTGAGGACCCACCATCCGGCATTGAAGAACTGTCCCGTTTAACAGCATCATAAATTCATCCGGACATCATCGGTCCTCTTTGACCATTTTTTTATCGAGGCCTGCTGGAGGATCTTTTGATGGTCCTCCTATCCATCTCTGCCCTTCACACTGCCGCAGTCACAAGAGCCCTCGAAGGGTTGGCTGACTCGTCCGAATACCCATTAGTTTATTAGTCTCCCTACGCTTTTGTAATAGAGAGCTTTTTAGAACAAAGAAGGTCGTCTTCAGTTCTCCATTTCTTTCTAACAGATCAATTCGTTAAAAAGTCTCCCAAATGAAAGTTTCTGAAAAACGAAGCTTGGATCTTCACAGAGACTAATCGGCGCTCGGTGGCATTTTTTAATGAACCTGCTGATGGCTGCTCGCTGGAGCTGTGAATCACCTCGGCCCCCATTTTCCTTTGTTACAGCTGGCATTTCAGACACTTCTCAGCTCGCACCTTTCTTTTCTTTTTAAATTTTTTCTTTTCTTTTTCTTTGCTTATTTTTTTTTTATCTTGGCAAGATGGGGAGACATAGCATTCAAGGGGTTAATTTAGTTGACAGGCGGTGACACTTCCAGTGGTTTCGATGTGACATACAATAAATTCTCACCACTCATGGGGGGGGGAGCACTTATCATTCCCTGGAGTCTGAGGATGCGAAAGGCAGTGAAGGGACTAATTGAGGCTCTTATTAAGCTTTGAAAATGCTCAGTGTTTGATGTTTTTTATGGGGTGGCGCTTGTCGCCCCCTCCCTTCTCCTTATCGCACAAACCGTGTTCCTGTGACAGCTCACACTGTTTGTTGTGGCTCATTATAATAGACTGGGGCTACTGGAACTATAAAACCCGTCAGAGTATTTCAACATATTTATTTTCTCGGGTACAATGTCCCTTGTCATTGTGTCTGGAGTATTTTCGAACAGAGAGGGAGACTCCTATGATACATTGAGGAGCTTCCTTGAGATGTCTTTGCAATCAAACAAGGCAAAGTGACATGGAAGCTCCGGATAGTGACTGGCGTCTCAAACAATGGTCGAGATTTATCAACATTGGTGTGATGGAAAACCGGCAACCAATCAGATTCCACCTTTCATTTTTCAGAGCTCCTTTTGAAAATGAAAGGTGGAATCTGATTGGTTGCTATGAGCAACCAAGCCAGTTTTCCTTGACACCAATTTTGATAAATCCCCCCCATTTGGGTTCTATAGAAAGATGTAAGGCACGTAAAAACCATGAGGAAGAGTTATCAAAACTGGTGTAAAGGAAAACTGCCTTAGATACCCAAAGCAACCAATGAGAGTCAACCTTTAATTTTCCAAAGAAGCTGTTAAAAATGAAAGGTGGAATGTGATTGGTTGTTAGGGGCAACTAAGCCAGTTTTCCTTGACACCAATTTTGATAAATTTCCTCCATTGGGTTTTATGGAAAGATATAAGGAACATAAAAACCACGAGGAAGGGTTATCAAAACTGCTGTAAAGTAGAATTGGGTTAGTTGCCCATAGCAACCAATGAGATTCCACCTTTCATTTTCCAAAGGAGCTCTGAAAAAGGAAAGGTGGACTTGAATTGGTTGCTATTGGCAACTAAGCCAGTTTTCCTTTACATCGGATTTGATAAATCTCCCCCTAAAATTTTAGGCAGTAGGTTATTACAAATAGGAAGCACTGAAGATACATTACAAGCTACGCCATCATTTATTGCCCTACGCCGCCTAACTAGTTCTTACAGAAACCACTTGTCACAGATCTAGGGTTTCTATAGGGAATTTATCAAAACTGGTGTAAAGCATAACTGGCTTAGTTGCCCCTAGCAACCAATCAGATTAAATCTCTCATTTTCCAAAAGAGTGCTGTAAAATGAAAGGTGGAATCTGATTGGTTGCTATGGGCAACTAAGCCAGTTATCCTTTAAACCAGTTTTGATAAATTCAACCCATAGTTCCCCAAAATACCTGACCTGGTGAAAGGAAAATAATAAAACAATGTGATATTGTGTGAGCGAACGTATAGTACACCCAAAATTGTGTAAGTAGAAGTTTAGAAATACGTTACCAGTTGTTAACAAAATTTTCCATTTTATAGCTGTTTTCAAAATTCCACCCCTGGACACTGACAACTCTTTCCTCCCATCGCGTTGTCAGACATGTGACCTAACAGGCTAGTCCCGTGATCCCACTTTGCACTGCTCTCTGGTCACAGGAAACCAGGACCCTTGCGGCTGAGCCGCAAATTATAAGCCCGTATGCAGAACCATTCATTTCAATGGGGCCAGAAAAAAACTGAAATGACTCCGTGTGCATTCCATGTCCATACGTCTGCATGTCCGTTCTGCAAAAAAAAAAACATGTCCTATACTGAAATAGAAAAATTATAGGGGCTCACCCCCTTGTTGCTATAGATATGGTGCTCTTGTCAAGTTGACTCACCCTGTCAATGTATTAGATATATTAAGAGTATGTTTAAGGCTACTTTCACACTAGCGTTTTAGTTTTCCGGTATTGGGATCAGTCATAGGGGCTCAATACCGAAAAAAAAAACGCTTCAGTTTTGTCTCCATTCATTGTCAATGGGGACAAAACTGAACTGAACAGAACTGAGTGCTCCAAAATGCATTCCGGAGTGCTGTCCGCATCTTTTGCGGCCCCGTTGAAGTGAATGGGTCCACACCCGAACCGCAAAAAATGCGGTTCGGATGCGGACCACAAAAACGGTTGTGTGCATGAGGCCTTAGTCAACCATTTAATATCGTCATTCAAAATAGATAAATATAAACATCTGCACATAAAAACTAAAAATAGCAAAAATAAAAATAAAATATATTAAAAACATACAGTGGCAATAACAAGAGAAGTGTATGTGTGATAGATCTGCTGATAACGTGGTATTAGATAATAAGTATCATCCATACAATTATCAAAACACTGGCGCACTAGGAACTATAATTGTGTAATGGTCCTATAAGTGTGATTATATTAATAACTCCATTTGTTACTCCCACATAATTCTATATAGAGATGCTGTATCCGTCAAATATAATGACACATTTATATATGTTGGTACATAATTATTCCAAGCATGTGAACGGCAAAGCAAATCAAGTAAAGGTTGGGTACCAGCGGCTATCGGAGCGATACGGTCTCCAGGGAACACAGAGAGAGTAATTCACTGCATTTTCACAAGTTAAAAAGAGATGTGACTTTAATCACCAAAGCAACGTTTCGGTCCACACCCTGGAACTTTCTCTTTTTAACTTGTGGAAGAAGGAGTAAATTAGCTAATACTCCGAAACGTGTCTGTTCTTGAAAGATATACCTGCAAGCCCTAAGACCCACTACTAACATCCATGGATATCTGTAAAATATCACCTCATCTTTGAGTAAGTAAAGCACTTTAAGGACTACTTAACCCTCCTCCCACAATCCACCAATACACCATAGGCTTGAGAAGCCTGGAGCCAGTGTTCTATCAAAAAACCTTACCCCGTGAAAATCCCTTACTCCTCGTGCGCAGCCGCACCGGACATGACGAAGAGGGGGTGTGCGCCTCAGTGCAAGCGCACTACCACGGGTGCGCAAAAGCACTACCATGGGTAAGGTAAAATTACAGGGAGCACTGCGGGAGAATCGGCCACCAAATGCGCATGCACGACCACCAACAGCTAGGCTCCGGGAGACACTGCGCCTGCACACAGATGCACGGTGTCCGTGAGTCAGGCTGTGCTGGCTGTCTACATGCGTGCGCACTGAGGGGCAGGGAGTTCGGATGGTGGTTCGCTGTGCGAACGATCCCTGGCCGATGGAGCGCACGCGCAGTGTAATCCTGATGTTTATGGCCGACGAGAGTACATAGTGGCTTGCACCCCCCTCCTACCGCAGCTAAGGCTCTGTGCGCAGGCGCAGTGTCTCCCGGAGCCTAGCTGTTGGTGGTCACGCATGCGCATTTGGTGGCCATTTCTCCCGCAGGGCTTCCTGTAATTTTACCTAACCCAGGGTAGCATACTTGCGCACCCGTTGTAATGCGCTTGGACTGAAGCGCACACCCCCTCCTTCAGCTGATCTTCATCATGTCCGGTGCGGCCGCATCACCGGATGTCACGAGGGGTAAAGGTTTTCACGGGGCAAGGTTTTTTGATAGAACGCCGGTACATTGAAACACATGGGACGCTAAGCACCAACCTACGGAGTCACGTGGGAAAGCAAGTTTCCGTCCTCGGGGATCGCGAAGAACGCTGCTGGGAGTAGAGGTAATAATAGCCAAATAGGCTGTGGGAGAGAGGTAACAGAGACCGGAGCACTGACCGCCCCACGTGGGACGCCACGGCCGGCGGTTGCCATTAACTATTACGATTGAGCAAACTGCAGATATATTGGACACAATTTTAATCAAGTAACATTTGTGTAATGTGGCAAACTAACTAACAGACCCACAGTTATCACTAACATCAAACCTTCTTTGAAGGAGACAATTATCCCTTTAAGGAGGCAAAGTTTCTGCGGATGTAACTAATTATGTACCAACATATATCAGTGTGTCATTATATTTGACGGATACAGCATCTCTATATAGAATTATGTGGGAGTAACAAATGGAGTTATTAATATAATCACACTTATAGGACCATTACACAATTATAGTTCCTAGTGCGCCAGTGATAATTGTATGGCTGATACTTATTATCTAATACCACGTTATCAGCAGATCTATCACACATACACTTCTCTTGGAAAGGAAAAATAAAGTCCAGCTTCTAAAATTATTGATCCTTTATTTCATGTGGTAAAAAATATGTTTCCAAACAACACGGGGTACACGGCCTATGCGTTTCGGATCCTACAATCCTGGTCCTGATGAGTTAGCACCAGGATTGTAGAGTCCGAAACACGTAGACCGCGTACCTCGTGTTGTTTGGAAACAGATTTTTTAACCGCATGAAATAAAGGATCAATAATTTTTACACCCAAAAAACTGTGTAAAAATCTTCATAAATGACTCCAGATAAGTTTCACCTTTAAAAACTGCTGAGGCATTGATTTAACATGCTTCTGTTGTGTGCAATCGCTGTAAAAAAGCAAGTTTTTTTAATGCCTTTTTCTACACATAAAAAAAAAATGAAAACTGAAACATGTAGCTGACAACTCTCAACGGAAAAATGTGATCGGTGTGTGCTGTAAAAACCCCCCAATTTAAAGCGTTTCACAGGATTAGAAAAAACATGAATGCTTTTTTTTTCCAGAAACAGCGCCACACCTGTCTACAGGTTGCATGTGGTATTGCAGCTCAGCGCCACTGAGAAGACAAAACCCAGCACTGTTTTTGGAAGAAATTTTTTCTTCTTCTAATGAACCCCCTTTTATAACCTTGAGATCATGAGCAAATGGCGGCCCAACCCTTTATTCCACAGAACTGCTCGGAGTCATTAGATTCACTTAACGTTCACATTTTATATTACTGAAGCAGGAGATACTGACACGACAGGGCCGAGGGGTTAATTTGAAGGAGGCAGCGTTAAGAATGGAGGTGGTGGGGTGGGGGTTTCGGGAGAAGATGTGAGGTTAGGGACAGATGAGGTATTAGGCCAGCACTAGATGGCGGATGTAGCTTTCATATAAAGATCTAAGAAATAACAGGAACGAACATAGAGTATCATTAGTGGCCATTTACACGCTGCTTAAACTTGCTGGCTAATTAAATTCCGGAGAAGTTTTAATAAGTGTCTGGGTTATAGAGAGCTGACATACACTCACAGGACAGCTTAATTATCTGGAAAAGATAGAATGGTGGCAGAGCTTCTCGGGGAGCCCAGACCTCTCGCTCTTAACCCTATCGCTGCGGGGGCCTTAATGACCTTAATGACATTCATCCCTAGGTTAATGATACGAAAGTAATCTTCTCCTGTCGCCATTAGGGTTCGGCAGCACGGCGATCTAATGATTGGTTTCGCAGTGCAAAACCGATGGAATCTCAAAAAAAAAACTACTGGAATTTTTGCAATTCTGGGGTCGCGGCGAACATGCGAGTCGCAGCGACCCTATTCATTTTATGTAATTATCGAAGGGCTTCCTAAAGGTTAAAGAGCATTGTATCTATGACACTAGCTGACCTGTTACATGTGCGCTTGGCAGCTGAAGACATCTGTGTTGGTCCCGTGTACATATGTGCCCGCATTGCTAAGAAAAATGATGTTTTGATATATGCAAATGAGCCTCCAGGAGCAACGGGGGCGTTACCATTGCACCTAGAGGCTCTGCTCTCTCTGCAACTGCCACGCCCTCTGCACTTTATTTGACAGGACCTGTCAGTATAAATGTCATCACACCTGGACCTGAGAGCAGAGCCTCTAGGTGTAACGGCAGCTGAGCTCTCATGTGAAGCCTTATCTCTGATCTCCTGACCTCATAAACACTCATTTAAGCCATATTAGTTTGCTAAGAGTTTAGTTATAGTAAGTGTTTATGAGGTCAGAAGACTGATTTTTAAGCCCTGTATCACAAAAGCAGCAAAAACATTTTAATTGATAATTATTTTTTGACCTGAAAAGAGTAAAATGCAATCATTAAAAAAATTGGCATAAAATAGCTTTTAAGTGGTAAGTGGAAGTCACTGAACGAACCTGTGCTTAAACATACAGTAATATATTTTATTTTTTTAACTAAGCAGAACCCTATAAGAAAGCCCTAATACATGTCCATACTGTTACACCAGCATCAATACATATCATAGTAAGGACCACCATGTAGTCAGCCCCGTATCAGTAACACAAATCAGTAGAAGTAGGTAGACAATTTCTTACCACCTCAGACATTTCCCAGGTTAATTCATAACGAGGCCTTCATCCAGTGATGTTCAGGACCAGGTCCGTCACATCTCGTGGTCACAGAGGTGAATTTTTTTCATTACCGGGGAGTGGGATAGCCTCCCTTGAGCTTCTTCACCTATCCAGGACTGGTTGGAATGTAAGAGGAAAAAAAAAATTATGCATGCCTTTCCCTGGGCTCACATTTCTCACCATCTCAAGTAAACCTGAAAAGGTCAACCCCCAAGAGCTGTCCTTCAAAAACTACCTACTGCACACTATGCCATACTTAAAATCACAAAAAAATTAATAAATAAAAAATAAGCACAACTAAGTGAAATACATAGCTATGCCAATGCCCAGTGACTTCAACAGGATGCTAGATGATGGTGGATTACTGTATACAGCACATACAAATGTGGCAGGGTGTGTATGGAATCCATCGGGCGTATGGTGATCTCCCCTTCTGTGGTTGGTGGGCATAAGGTATAAACCGTAACTTGATGGTTACTTTTATTTTTCAACCCTTTATGGCATGGATCAGCAACCTCCAGCACTCCTGGGAAGCCATTTGGGCAACCGGGAATGCAACACTCACGGAAAAAGGCTTCTCAGATGCCTTGATCACAATTGACCATGGCATCTGAGGGCTAAAATGTCCTTGATCGGCATTATCACCGATCGTAAACATTATCTTCTGGTGTCGGCTGTTCCGGACAGCAGAAACCTGGCAGCTATGGCGCCCTCGGCTCTCTGGAGTAGGGCACCATTTTATAAGGAACATACTCACTGTGTATGTACATTCTTAAAGGGGGTTATTGCTTTGGTAGCCTTGGCTCCTTCCTAGGGCTCGACGTTATTACAGAAATCAATTGGCTTCCCAGGGAAGCCATTTGGGCAACCAGGAATGCAACACTCCCGGAAAAAGGCTTCTCAGCTGCCTTGATCACAATTGACTATGGCATCTAAGGACTTTGAGACCGCTGGTTATTATGGAGTCACAAACCATATGATGCAGTAGATTTGGGTAGCATTTGCAGCTCCAGCACGTACTCCAAAGGTGTTAGAGTCTTGTGAACATGCTGCCCCCTACAGTTCTTTACAGCTAATGCATGCCCGTTACACTGCAAACAAGCTCCGACGGCTGCAAGCACCTGAGATCTGTTTATTCTATTATCTATTGTATTTCTCATCTCAGTTTCCAGGGTAGTGACTTGACAATGCGACGTGCTTCACTCGTTCGCATCACTTTCGTATTTTGTAAAATAAATGGCATTAATTGATGTTCTCTTTTATGAGATCTTTACCCTAGAAATTGATAGGTTTCAGAAACCAACCTCGTGTGCAGTTGCAGATGGCTTTGGTGCTACAAATTAGATTAGGCTGAAAGCAGCCTACCTCAAAGGTGCCACCGGGAGGACAGCAGAATCCGCCACCTTCCCAATTCCGGAGCTTAGTATTTGAGTCACTGGCGGATCAGCAGGGTTAATGTCCTAATACTTTTATGCAATATGCATAACAATATATTACAGAATTCTGCGCAAGTGGCTAATGCAATAAGCCTTCCAGGATTTGGTGCCTCACACAATACATTTATATTAATCTCCTGCACATTAATCCCCTATTTTCAGATAACCCCGGCGTGCAGATTAACCTGTTCTTTGCCAGAAAGAAGACAGCTGTGAACTTTGTTGAACTGCTGTCGGCTCCGAAAAGGAAAGCGAGTTGTACGTGTCGTTTTGGAAATTGATCCAACCCCCCTGATCCCATGGGGGGTGGGGGGACATCGCAGTTTGACTCACTTGTCAATGTCAATGCATTGAGGAGCTTAAGGAGGCTTTTAGGGCCTCAGCTTTCGCCATGGATAAATCTGTCCTATTTGGGTGGTGGAGGTTTTTTATATTGGCCATTTTTAATTTTTTTGTTCTTTTTGTCTTTTGTTCTTACAGGATAAATACATTTATATTTTAATAGTACTGCCATTTTGGGACGCGGCGGTGCAAATGATCTTTATTTTTCGTTATTTATTTTTGTTAAGGGGAAAGGGGCAGTTTTTTTTGTTTTTTATATTTTAAAAAATGTCTTTTCTTTTTTTAAACATATTTTAAGTCCCCTTAATGCAGTGTTCCTCAACTCCAGTCCTCAGGACCCTCCTGACAGACATAATTTGAGAATATCCCACAGAATGAATACCTGTGGTAAGTCTTGATGCATTGACACTAATCATATCACCTGCTCAGTAGTAAGGACATCCTGAAAACATGACCGGCAGGTGGGCCCTGAGGACTGGAGTTGAGGAACACTGCCTTAAGGGACTTGAAAATAGATCGCTTCTCCCATAGACTGCAATGAATTACCATTGCAGCTTATGGGACCTTCAATACATTCCTTTCAGAGCTATTTCTGTGGTAGCCTTGGATCCTTGCTAAGGCTCGATACTACCACAGTGAACGAATGGGTTCCCGGGGAGCCATTTGGGCAACCGGGAATGCAACCCTCCCAGAAAATTGCTTCTCAGATGCCTTGATCATAATTGACCGTGGCATCTGAGAGGTTAAATGTCAATGATCGGCGTTATTACTAATCAAAGACATTAGCTTCTTGTGTCTGCTGTTTCAGACAGCAGAAACCTGGCGGCTATGATGCCCTCTGTTCTCTGGAGTAGGGCGCCATTTTATAAGGAACATACTCATTACAGCACAACGTCATTACAGCAAACAAATTGCTTCCCAGGGAAGCCATTTTGGAAACTAGGAATGCAAAACTCGTGAAAAAAGGCTTCTCAGATGCCTTGATCACAATTAACTATGGCATCTGAGGGTTCAAATGTTAATGATCGGCATTATCACCGATCGCAGACATTAGCTTCTGGTGTCTGCTGTTTTGGACAGCAGAAACCTGGCGGCTATGACGCCCTCTGTTCTCTGGAGTAGGGCACCATTTTATAAGGAACATACTCATTACAGCACAACGTCATTACAGCAAACAAATTGCTTCCCAGGGAAGCCATTTTGGAAACTAGGAATGCAAAACTCGTGGAAAAAGGCTTCTCGGATGCCTTGATCACAATTGACTATGGCATCTGAGGGTTCAAATGTTAATGATCGGCATTATCACCGATCACAGACATTAGCTTCTGGTGTCTGCTGTTTTGGACAGCAGAAACCTAGCGGCTAGGGCGCCCCCTCCTCTCTGGAGCAAAGCGACATTTTAACGGGTTATTAGTTGACTTTCAAAGGAAAACGTATTATGTGAAACCGCAGTGACTGCTTTTAGTCAAATTTCTCTTTTGCATGTCACATACGTATGTTTACACCCGATCCCTGCAGCTCAGAACTGGAGAAGGGGCGTAAGCAGCTCTTCCAAGAAGAGCGCAACCAAGCATTTGCATTAATGATACCGGGAACACTTAATTGGATAATTGCCTGTTAATTGGAGAAATCCTGAAAGTTTGGCATGACAGCGACCCAGAGGATTGAACTGCTCACAGATGCTCCATTTCCCATGAAGCGCTTGTGTTGTATTAATACACCCACATCATGCGCCCGGAGCAGAATTCGCTTTTATTTCTTATTTTTTTATATACCTTACATATTTATCTTTTATATTCCCTTTTGGCTTTTACTGTCAGCGCATGCAAAATAGAAGAGTAAGGGTTAATTGATTATCCGGCACATGTCGCCTTGGTAATCACCAGCTCGTTTGATTCCCCTAATTTACGCTGCGCCTGAAACAAGCTTCAATTTTACATCCAATAAAACAGCGTCTGATTTAACAACTCCTTCATTTGGAAAAGATCAACCGCTGCGGGGAATCTATAGCGCAGCTCATTCACCTTCCAGCGCTGGAAAGATGCTAGGAGAATATGTAAACCTGGGGAGGATGCATGCTACCGGCATATGTGACCTGATGCAGGGGCCACGGGTGTCCTGTCGGTGCTAGACGGTTCACTGGTGTGGAGAGTTACAGGAGAGTATGGAGAATTAGCGTCAGGCAGCTGCAGGAAAAGCCCTCGTCTATAGGAGAAAATTAAAAGGGGTTATCACATAATAAATGTCAAAAATGAAAATCAGACATCATACGGTACATGACAACCTCATGGGAGCCGACTGTATCCTTCTTGCGGTCCGCAAATTGCAGATCCGCAAAACATCGGTACATCCTGCCATAGAAATGTCTATTGTTGTCTGCAAAACAGATAGTAGGATGTAACCTATCGTTTTGCCAGGCAGCGGAACGGACGTAGGGATGCAGACAGCCCCCAGGTCGTGTGAAAGCCCCCTAAGAAAGAAGATCCCCCATTTATTGCTCCAGTTACTCTGCTAGAGTTATTTGATTCTGGCAGCTGAAAGGGTGAGTCTCATCTTAGGGGATGTGTCCTTTCTGCTGCAGCTGGTGAAAGTGAGCTGGCCAGAGAAATCTGTAAAAGAGCAAACAGCAGGTGGCGCTATACAGATAGGTTCCATTGAATAACTCAGTCGATATGCTAAATTGGGATTGAATAAGAAGCATCACATGACAAGTACTGCCACTTCCTTTATGCCGTCGACTCCTTCAGAGTTTAAAGGCTCCAGTGTTGACTATACAGCAATTCTGAAACAGAGAGTAACCCCCTAATGCTATCTAGTTTTCCTGACACCACAGGACGGGGTATATTCACATGGCCCAAATACATTGAGGAAAAAATCGGATGCGTGTCGGATTTCTGTGGAGGATTTTCAGTTTATATACTGCGGATTGCGAGAGAACGCCACAGGTTCCATTTGGAGACCACCCCAAGAATGAATGAGCTCCTTCTGTTTTTTTTTCTGCATTGCACATATGCAGGGAAAAATCTGCGCTGTGTAAAATGTGCCGCGGGTTCCCTTTCTAATAAGTGGAGGAGCATCATTGCCATCCCAAGAGTGTGGCCCCAGTCTAAACTGGTTAGATTTGATTAGTACCTTCCCACTGGCTGAGGAACCTGGCCGCCTGCCACCCGACGCACCACCAAAATTTAGCTGGATGGTAATTTCTGCTCCTTGGCTTTCTCACCCAATTCAAATTTCAGACAAGGTGTCTATGAATTTCAGTAAACAAGCAGGTGGGAAGGAAAAGAGAGAGGAGCCGCTGTCATTTTGCTGTTGGAAAATTAAAAGAAAATAAAAAAATAGGAGCCACTAAATGTAAATTACCCCAATGTCTGAATGTCCCACATATTGTCCTCTCATGTGCATCATGAATGGGGGGAGAACTGGAGGAAGAGAGCAAGGAAGTAAGGATGGGAAAGGGGTTGAAGGAGATGAAGGAAGGAAGGGTGAGAGGAAGAGTAAGAGGGCTGAAAGGTGAGATGAGAGGGAGGAAGGAGGGACGGAAGGTGGGCAGATTAGGAAATAAGGAAGAAGGATGAGGAGGAAGGACAGGAAAGAGAGAATAAGAAGGGGGGATAAGAGGCGGGTAAGTCAGGTGGGAAAAAAAAGGAATTCAGGAAAAGAGAGAGGAAGAGGGGATAAAAAAAAGGAGAGGGATGTTTCAAGGAAGATTAAGAGCGCTGAAAGTGGGATGGGAAAGAAGAATGAGGGATGGAAGGTAGGTAGATTAGGAAATAAGGAAGATGTATTAAATAGAGAACGAGGACGGACAGGGAAAGGGAAGAAGGAGGTACAAAAGGCAGATACGGTAAATCAGATGGGAGAGAAAAAAGGAAGTCAAGAAAACAGAGAGAAAGAGGGATGAATAAATGAGAGGGATATTTTGAGGATGATTGAGATGGCCGAAAGTGAGATGGAAGGTAGGCAGATTAGGAAATAAGGAAGAAAGAGATGAAATAGAGAAGGAGAGGACAGTGAAAGGGAAGAAAAAGGCCAAAGGCAGATAAGTCAACTAAGAGAGAAAAAAGGAAGTGAGGAAAAGACAGAGGAAAAGAAAGATAAAAAAAAGGAGAGGTATTTTTTTCGAGGATGATTGAGAGGGCTGCAAGTGGGATAGGAGGGATGGAAGGTAGGCAAGTCGGGTTGGAGAGCAAGAAGACTAAAAGGAAATTAGGTAGGTTGAATATGAAAAGCAAGGAGGAAAGGACAGGATGAACAGAGAGAGAAAGTGAGGGATGGGTGCTTTGGTTCATGGGTATAACTATAGCCATAGCAGCCAAAGCAGTTGTTATGGGGCCCAGAGGTTGGGGGGCCCCCAATCAGGTGCAATGACATTGTAGCTTTTTGTGAGGAATAACAATATGTTTGTTTATATATGTTCATATTATACATACCTTAAATTTTTTGCTACTTATGCCACCATTTTCATTTTCTTACACAGGCGGTGCGGACCCCATCTTATTTTGCTATGGGGCCCTATGACTTTCAGTTACGCCCCTGGTTTGGCGATCTCTACTTCAGGCTTGCAGACTAATCTATTGCCTTTGGTAGGAGTCAGTGTTGAGTCAGTACTAGCGTCGGTCTCATGGCTTGGCGGTATCGTCACCTCCTCATTGGTGGTGCCGTTCAGACATCAACACCTTGCGCTAAAGAAACCCATAAATGTCATCTCATCACATTGTAAAATGTGTCAGCTCTAATCTAGCCCATAATTAGCAATTACATCTCGGCTTTGCTGTGACTCCTGCCAATTAGTCTAATGGACGCTGATGATGTGTGATTGGTCCCAAGCTTTGAAGTGTTGTTTAACCCCCAAAAGTAAAAAGCAGACGGCGGATCTGACAGCCGATGACTTCCCTTCAGTCGCAAACTTGACTAAATAGAGCTGTCTGTTTCTTTTGCACGGAGCAGCTCGGTTGCCAATCACCCTGAGCGTGCAGAGAAAGAGGATTTTTACTTCTCTGCCTATAAATGTATTGAAACAGCAAAAAAAAAAATCTAATATGGAAAATTGATCGCAGGTTTGCAGCTCTCGGGTAATGTGAGGCAACCCAAGAAGCGAATATTACAGTAGACTGCGGAATACGGTGCCGCTATATAAATAAAGATTATTGTTATTATGTTCCTTTTGACTTATTACTACTAGTAATTGTGATGTTGTAGGATCTTTGACAATACTAGGAGGCAGATCAGGAAAAATGACATAGGCCCAGACAGTCTATGTGCTGTATAATGAGGCAGAATATACTGCATGAAGACTGTTGGCATCCTCCACAAAAAGTCATATACTGGCAATAAAAAGTAAGTGAACCCTTTGGAAGTACCTGGATTTCTACAATGATTACTAAAACAAGTACAGACAAACGCAATCACACCGAACAATACCATCCATGTCATTTAGTGAGCTCATGAAGTGAGCGTCCACAGCGCAGGGGGGGGGGAAGCTGAGTGACTCCTGAATTAAAGGAGTTGCTCCCTGAAAAAATATTCTACAGTTTTCAAACCAGCACCTGGATCTGAATACTTTTGGAATTGCATGTAATTAAAAATTCATCATAGCCGCTGTGTTATTCAGTAAAATGTATTTGTATGGCGTCACCTGCTGTTTGTTCTTTCTTATTTCTTTGTCCCGCTCACCGAGATGGCCGCACATGCTCAGTTTCTTTCTTCAACTGCCTCCTGAGCTGTGATAGGGAGAGCTGAGACACGCCTCCTGAGCTGTGATAGGGAGAGCTGAGACACGCCTCCTGAGCTGTGATAGGGAGAGCTGAGACACGCCTCCTGAGCTGTGATAGGGAGAGCTGAGACACGCCTCCTGAGCTGTGATAGGGAGGGCTGAGACACGCCTCCTGAGCTATGATAGGGAGAGCTGAGGCACGCCCCCTGAGCTGCAGCAGAAAAGACACTCCCCCTGAGCTGTTGTCTTAATATAAATCTAGCAGAGCAATGAATTGGGAGATCTGTGGATCCATGTGAGGGACAGGGCTGGTTCTAGCTGGGTTATCGGATGTCGGATTTTCATTTTTTACATAAGTCATGGGATAACCCTTTTAAATGCAGGAAGGCAGATGAGTCTGGTTGGAAAGTCAGAAGAATGTCATCTTATATATCATGTCTGATGTCTTTTTTCACGTTATTCACGGGATAACCTCTTTAAATAACCCACAGAGCCCCATGAAGCAGCAGTTACTTCCGCTAAATGTTTCTGGAAGCTACAAGTAAGATTTGCACAACTTCGAGGAGGAATTTTGGACTGTTCATCCCTACAGATGTGTTTTGATGCAGAAATCCAGGTCACTCCACAGGGTTCCTTAATTTTTTTTCAACTGTCTCATGTTGGCGGTTCTTCACAAATGTGTAATTCCCTGCATTGTCTTGCACGCTGTCCGAGGGTATCTAAACTTTATCTGATTCCGCAATCAGATTTATCATAATTGACAATCTCATACATTTAAAGGGCATCTGTCAGCAGATTTGTGTCTATCAAAATGGCTCACCCGTTGGCAGCTGAAGGCTGGTCATTGTATTCATGTCTTGTTTTCATACAATGTAGTCTATACAATAGTCGGTACCAAATACAGTTCCGCGTACGGTATTTAGGCTTAAGGTAGTCGGCTTCTTCTGCTGTCATGCCCACCAAGCGACTGTCGCTCCACTTGAGCAGCGTGAGGTGGCTTCTAAACACCATATCTGTTGGTTTTTATGAAGATTGTCTTCTCAAAGATATTAGGTTAAAAGAGTTGTCCCCAAGATTTTAACATATCCTCTATTCACAGGCTCTTCGGTGAGGTCCAGGTGCTGGGACCGATCGTGATAGCGGTGGTCTTGTATTCTTCCCTGTATCATCGGAATGGTGGTTTTGTACAACTTTTCTTGATGGAACAGATGTCTGAGAATGTGATGTCTCTCAATGGAAAGAGCTGCAGCATGGATTTCTAAATTTGCAGCATGGATCCTACAGGGCTTCCACGTAAATTTATAATTAGAAAAATCTGCTTAAACGGCATCTGTCATCCCTTGCCAGTAGTTGAAACGGTTGACCTCTACTGTCTGCAGAATCTGATGATATCCTTGGTATCTCCATATTCATATATGTCAGCAATCTGTAGGAACAAGGTTTTTTATAATATGCAAACTATTGCTAAGTGCAACGAGGGTGGTGCAGTTGCACTTTGTTGCACCAAGAGACTCTGCTTCTTATCTGCTATGAATCCTACACACACACTGCTCTGAATGAGGTCAGGCAGTGAAAACATATTCATACCTGACCCTGAAGTCTCATAGGAGAGCATTTGGCACATGCACGGTAAAGGGATGGATCATGGGCAGTCTCCATCCCTGTGCTGAATGCGCTCCCCCAAGACTTCAGGGCCAAGCATAAATATGTTGTCACTGCCTGGCCTGTCTATCACAGCTGTGGGGATGCGGCATAGCAGACAGGGAGAGGAGCCTCTTGGTGCAACGGCACCATCCTCGTTGCACCTAGCGGGGAAATTTTTCGATAGATTGCCGACTCATATGGAGATACCAGCAATATCATCAGACTCTGCAGACAAGCACCAATCTGCAACCGCCGACCGTTTCACCTACTGGTAAGGGATGACAGATGCCCTTTAATCTTTTCCTACCTGTGACCAGAACACCTGGATTTTTCTTGACAACACGGCTGCTTTGGATAGACTGTCTGACAACCACAGTCTTCTCCGTAGAGGTGAAGACCCTCTTTTATAGGGTACTGTCAACCTGTTGTGAGAAATAATGGAAGATGTAAGAGTGTAGAACTCATTTCTAGTTATCTCGCCTTGATTTGTATGATTATACAGTGTAAATTATTATTCTGTGTACAACAAAGAGAATAAGAGAGGATTATTCCGTCTGCGTCTGCGGACAATTTCCTATGCAGCACATGAGTTGAAATAAACGCTTCAATGTACCGTAGTTTGCCAATTCTACTGTGACCAAAATGAGCAACAGAGCACGTCAAATTATATAAATCCAGCCGTGCCTCTTAGGTCAATGGAAATGCTGGGTGTTATTTTTTTGTGGAGTGTTGGACTAATGTGTTAAAAAGCTGTGTCAGATGTGAGAAACTGTGGGGACAATTAAGTAATGACATTCAGCAGGGAAACATATTTTCTTGAATATCTTCCACCTGTTCTGCCCCGCTAGTCCACAGTTCAGCTTCTCCCGTCTTCTTTTTTGAGGAATTTCTAATATTTCCTCACAAAGCTTTACCTGTAGATTACATCATCCATGAGTTGAACATTCCTACGCTCCAGAATCTCTAAGTAGTCTTATGGAGACAAGGGAATCTTCTACATATGTTCCTCTTTTGGATTGGAACCTCCTGATATCTCCAGTTATACAGAACTGGTGCTTGCCCTTTTTAATAGGATAGCAAAATCAGCTTTTATTAATGCACAATAGGTTATAAGTCAAATAAGTCATCTACTTCGACAATTATCATCTGTTGATCCCTGTAGGACTGTGTAGGCACTGCTAGGGTTGGACTTTGTGATAGCATCAGAACTTGTCCTCCTCATCACCAGAGAAACCTCTGGCCCTTTGCTTCTCTGATATGATTTGCTATTAGCTGGATATGATCATGATGACCAGAGTTTGACTGGCCCACCAGAGTACCAGAAGATCCACTGATGGGGCCAGGCTCTAATACCATAGTGAACCCCAAAGGTCCAGGACAAAAAAATAATTTGCCACTAGAGTCACAGACCTTATGGATGATACAGGGATTGGGTTCCAAGAATAAGTTCTTCTAGTGGGCCCAAAAAAAAACAGTCCGACACTGATGATAATGCTTACAACACATTCACAACACAATAGGTTATAAGTCAAATAAGTCATCTACTGCCACAATTATCATCTGTTGATCCCTGTAGGACTGTGTAAGCACTGCTAGGGTTGGACTTTGTGATAGCATCAGAACTTGTCCTCCTCATCACCAGAGAAACCTCTGGCCCTTTGCTTCTCTGATATGATTTTCTATTAGCTGATCATGATCATGATGACCAGAGTTTGACTGGCCCACCAGAGTACCAGAAGATTCATCAATGGGCCCAGGCTCTAATACCATAGTGAACGCCAAAGGTCCAGGACAAAAAAAATCATTTGCCACTAGAGTCACAGACCTTATGGATAATACAGGGATTAGGCCCCAAGAATAATTTCCTCTAGTGGGCCCAAAGAACCCCAGTCTGACACTGATGATGATGCTTACAACACATTCAACCACCTTTACATCAGTCTTTAGTTTTAGCCTTTCTGATTAGTTAGTAGGCTTAGGCAGGGTGCTGAATCTCCTTGAAGAGACCAGCCCTGTATAGAGACTTACTGGAAGTACTCCGTGCTATCGAGACTTATTGGCAATGCGTCATAGGAAACGAATACGCAAAGAGGTATCTCCCAAGAAAGAGAACCACCTCGCCATCACCACCTACTGGAAGTGGCTCACTATGAGTCAAGATCCATGATTAGCTATTAGTAATTAATGCCTTAAAAGGCATCTGTCAGCAGTTTTGTACTTATGAAATTGGCTGACCTGTTGCATGTGCGCTTGGTATTTGAAGACATCTGTGTTGGTCTCATGTTCATATGTACTGGCAGTTGCAAAGAGAGCAAGGCCTCTAGGTGTAATGGCAACGCTCCTAGAAGCTAATTTGCATATTTTAAAACTTTATTTTTTATCAGCAATCTGGGCGCATATGAACATGAGACCAACACAGATGCCTTCAGCTGCCAACAGTTAGCCAGTTTCATAGGTACAAATCTGCTGGCGGGTGCTGACAGCCTTAAAGTTAATTTAATATGGCCAGTGTAGCACCAGAATGACCAACCTTTAGATCAGATCTTTGGTCTTTTGATCTTCTCATCCATCCACTTTCTGGTTGTTATTTTCCCTTTAGCTAAATTATTTACAAAATAGGAGAAATCTTCAGTAAGGTTCCTTTTTGTGCTGGCATTTGCAGAGAGAGCAAGGCCTCAAAAGGAAGGTTCACCTTCATATGATCAAGGGGTCCACATTCAGAAGATCCAAACCTTCCTATGTTTACATTATTGCTTCTTTATCCCTCAGGTTTGATTTCCATAAAATCCACCAAGATTGGACAGTAATATCTGGACAGTAATAATATCTGATAAAAATAATTTCTTGAAGAGCCCACAACCATTGATGTGGTGGACTTACGACCAGTTCTTGAAGAGCCTCCGTAAGCCTCCACTCAGAGCCTTTACGGGTGAGGTAATATATTTACCCACTTATCAAAGCTTTTTCAAAGGAAACAAATGATGTGTAAGAAATTCATACGAACGCGTGCAATACTTCTTTGTGGTAATTCCATCTTAACCTGAAAACCAATTACATTCGGTGATGTTTTGCTAATCACTTGTAACGGGTGTTATTGACAGGAGAGCATTATTCGTGTCCTACCTGCCTGCAATCCTGGGCTTAGGTGACCTTGAGTGACATTGTGCTGAGGAGAAGACATTGGGAAGGCCTGAGGTGTCGATAGCGACAATTTTCCAACGCTTTGACCGAGCACTGCCTGGGTGATCCTGAGGGCTTCACGCTGCCAACTCGGTGACAGCTTGAGTTCTCAGGCTGCTCCCCCCTCTCTCCGCTGCTCGGTTCCCTGTTGGCATTCGAATGCCTAAAAGTGTCATAGGAACGAGCTCAGAGTTTGCTTGTGCGACCTGCCTCTTTCATCCGAGAGCAATTTAACTTCTTTCTGTCAAAATGTGTCTCTTATGGAACTCTTAGGGGTCCGTCAATTAGGCTAATAGCCTCAGTCATTACTTATCCTTTGCCTCTTGAAAGAAGAATATTAACATTTCTCTGAATGAATTTATTTTCACTTTTAGGTATGAATAATCTTAATATGATTAATGAAGCCGGTTTTATACAGTATAAATTGCTCTCTAACCTTCATTTATGAGATTTGGGTTAGTCGGATGTCTTCTGCATTGGATCGCGATGTTGCCTGCACTGAAAAAGTTTTCCCTGAAGTAAGTAGAAAGTTTGGTGTACATGGCATCCGAGTTTAAGGATTTGCCCAATTCTCCTTCGTTGGGGCCAATATTTTCATTTTCTGCCTAAAATAGGTGACATGAATGGGCGTAGTTAAAGCCTCATGGGCCCTGGTGCAAGAGTTCAGCTTGGGCAGTGGCGTACATAGAGAAGTAGGGGCCCCATAGCAAGGATTAAACCAGGCCCCCCACACAGGCAATTTTTTTCACTGCTTCATTTGCCAAATGTTGTTCCCACTTGCCCTGGGCCCCACAGTTGCATGGTTTTCCGCTATGGTAGTTACGCCCCTGAGCTTGGGCCCCCTTCCCTCAGTGCTCTGTGGCAAGGGGTGCACATAGCTTTTGAGCTGCCTGAGGCAAAAATTTAAGAGGCAGCAATGCCCCCCCCCCATGCCAAATTCTTGACCAACCCCTGCACTCCAGCCAGAGGTATAACTTGACCAGCATGCACGTTCTAGAATACCAGTGTCTTCTTATGTGGCACAAGGGTCTTTGGGCCCCCTTAGGCTCCTGGGGCCGGTAGCGACTGCTACTTACTTCTGTGGTGGAAATATCAATTTGAGCCAAAATCCACCATGTGAACATAGCCTAATAAAACTGTGAGCTGTCTTCCTCTTATTTGTTGTTATTAAAGTCTATGCACATTTTGGGGGTGATTTTCTCATTTTTTATTGTATAAAATTTATTATTTGATTAAAAAAATTTACTTTGCAATGGTTTTGTATTGAAAATTTCCTCCATTTGTCTACTGCAGTCTGTATATATTCTTATACATTGCAAGCTGCTTAGTCCCATTCAGTGTAAAATCCGGCACACAAGCTCTTAAGTAGCTCCATCTGCTGTCTACCATAGCCTTTAAAAGGGTTGTCCCATGTCAAACACTTCTCCACCATAGTAGATAGGTGCCTGAGCCCCAGCAATTGGACCCCGCCGAGAACAAGTGCCCTTTATATCCCCGTTTTAATGGAACGGTGACCACGCATGGTCACTGCTTCTCCATTCAACTCTATGGGACTGCCGGGAATAGCTGAGTGGTTTCAGTGGGTGTCTTTGAGCCAAGACCCTCAGTAATTGCTAGAAGGAACGTTGCTGACGTGGCCCCAAATAGCCT
The DNA here is from genome assembly GCF_014858855.1 of Bufo gargarizans. Classification (NCBI taxonomy): domain Eukaryota; kingdom Metazoa; phylum Chordata; class Amphibia; order Anura; family Bufonidae; genus Bufo; species Bufo gargarizans. The sequence goes on along the minus strand of NC_058085.1, from coordinate 49,971,091 downwards.
ATATCTATATGACGTATTAGGGCCCATGGACTTCGCTAGGGACCTTTTCTATGGGCTAGAACAGAGAGCCACGTCAGAAGGCTCTCTTGGCAATTACATTTTCAAAAGGCATTGTCACTGTGAGAAGACCCCTTTATTGAAGTTTGGTATTAAGCACCTGCCATACAGTTCGTGGCGCCTATCTATACGGAGCAGACATAAGGAACAGACCGGAAAAAATCCATCTGCTCTGTATTCTCTTGACAGCAGCTGTTGGCAAAATCCTGCTAGGCCTCATTGCCTTTAGATTGATGTCAGCTCTAGACTTCACCTGGACCAGCGTGGACTGGACAGAAAAATGAAAAATGTATGGGTAAAATTCTTCGACTTTTACGAACCATAAAATTTCACAATTTAGAATTTTTGTGAAATAATAGTCTTCTATAATGATGGGATTCTGGTTTCTCATATATGGCTCACCCCAATTCTGCATGCTCTCACCAATCATAAAACCGTCCCTGCCTAATTTCACCAGTGGTATTGATATCGCTCAGAGGCTTCGGCACATCGGGTGGCACTTCTTGGACAGGACTTGCCAAATTGCAAGCCCTGTAAGGGCACCATCGGGATGGGGCGTACAGTATATTACAACGCTAGGCTTTGTTAAAGTGCAGAGCTCCTTTAAATGCATATCTTCATTTTTGCATTTGAAATATTTTTCTTAGACACAGATATAAAAAGATCATATAGAGAACACATTACTGCTCCATAATTATTAGCAGCAGATACATTAATTGGTCTTTATATAGCTGCACAATGCACACAAAGTTTTCAGTGTGGTGTTTTTTGAAAAAAGGTTTATATATATTGGAATAGACCAGACATTTATGGGCAGTATTAATGAGCATGCAGTTATTGGATCACTGGGGGCTGATTACTTCAATGATCCAATTTACAATAAAAGGAGAGTTTTATTCATATAATTTTATTATTATCTTCATCTAGAGCCTGAGGTATACTGGGTCTAACGCAAATTCTGCACAAGAATATACCTAACTACTATAATACTGCCTCCTATGTACTAAAATCTAACTACTATAATACTGCACCTATGTACAAGGATATATCTACTATAATACTGCCCCTATGTACAAGAATAAAACTCCTATAATACTGCACCTATGTACAAGAATATAACTACTATAATACTGCTCCTATGTACAAGAATATAACTACTATAATACTGCTCCTATGTACAAGAATATAACTACTATAATACTGCTCCTAAGAATATAACTACTATAATACTGCTTCCTATGTACAAGAATATAACTACTATAATACTGCTCCTATGTACAAGAATATAACTAATATAATACTGCTCCTATGTACAAGAATATAACTAATATAATACTGCTCCTATGTACAAGAATATAACTACTATAATACTGCTCCTATGTACAAGAATATAACTAATATAATACTGCTCCTATGTACAGGAATATAACTACTATAATACTGCTCCTATGTACAGGAATATAACTACTATAATACCTCTATGTACAGGAATATAACTACTATAATACTGCTCCTATGTACAAGAATATAACTGCTATAATACTGCTCCTGTGTACAAGAATATAACTACTATAATACTGCCCCTATGTACAAGAATATAACTACTATAATACTGCTCCTATGTACAAGAATAGAACTACCATAACACTGCACCTATGTACAAGAATATTACTAATATAATACTGCTCCTGTGTACAAGAATATAACTACTATAATACTGCTCCTATGTATAAGAATATAACCTCCATAATACTGTCCCTATGTACAAGAATATAACTACTATAATACTGCCCCTATGTACAAGAATATAACTACTACAATACTGCCCCTATATACAAGAATATAACTATTTGTCACATACCAGGAGTCTAAGGGCAGACCTCCAGGATGTCTTGCAAACAGGACACAGGCAAGAATCAGACCAGGGACCAACAGAATACTTTATTATACATTTAATAAATAAACATGACAGTAAAGCAGGTTAAGCAATAGTGGTAGCACTACCACAGAACCAAGTGCACCGGCAGATCAGAGGCAAAATCCAGAGGGCGGAGAAGCAGTTAGCCATGTTCTTCACAGAGCCCCAGGTGGTGGGGATGAACTGGGCTCAGGGCTCACTGGTTGCACCACCAGGAAGGTCCCTGTACACTTGGCCGCTACCTGCAGGAATCACGCTGGTGCAAGCACTAGCGGAACAGACAACAGTACTGGAACTCAAGCAAACACAGGAAATGGATCAGACAACAAGACAAACGGGAACCAGCACAGAAGCAGATGCCTCGACCCCAAGCGGAATGGAAGCATGGCGGTCTCAGGCAGAGCTGCACACAGATTAGAGATCCTCCCTCCGGAGAACCCATGAGCCCTCTCACAAAGGCAGGACAAATACAGGAACAGAAGCAGTAAGGCACTGCAGGACAGACAAGGAACACACTAGATCAGAAGCAGTAGGCTCTGCCAGGCTGGACATAGAACAGGATCAGAAGCAGTTAAAGGGGGTTGTCTCATCATGGACAATGGGGGCATATCGCTAGGATATGCCCCTATTGTCTTATAGGTGAGGGTCCCACTGCTGGGACCCGCATCTATATCGAGAATGGAGCCCCGCAAGTGAAGGAGGGCGCACTGCGCATGCGCAGCCACCCTCTATTCATTTTCTACGGGGTCGGCAAAAATAGCTGAGCGCTGGCTCGGCTATTTCCGTTGGCCCTATAGAAAATGAATGGAGGACGGCTGCGCCTGCGCGGTACGCTCCCATTCACTTGTATGGGGAGCCGGCTTGGTAGTGGCCAGACCGGAGTCCTCCGGCCACCACCTTGCGGGGCTCCATTCTCTATATAGGTGCGGGTCCCAGAGGTAGGACCCGCACCTATTAGACAATTGGGGCATATCCTAGCGATATGCCCCCATTGTCTGTGATGAGACAACCCCTTTAAGCACTGACAAGCTATCAGATGCAGTTAGAGCACTGCTCGGCTAAACATGAAACAGACAGGATCAGGACACAGCCAATATAACCGCTATAATACTTCATCCTGTATATAAGAATATAAATGTTGTCTGGCTGGCAGCCATGGCCACCTTCAGGTCTAGGTACGATATAACGGAGGTAGGGAGATGTTGAAGTAGCCCAATACTTTCAGATGGATATCCTTTCCTATGTAAGCTTTTAGGATGCTTAGCAGGAGAAGTCTATATGTAAAGTGCGCTATTATCTGCACCAGACCCTGTTAGAAAAGCACTTGTGTGAAGTCCAAGGATGCTTTCATGGAGAGATCTAATGTACGTGCAGAATTCACCTCCCTGTCCGACCAAGTGGATGCGACTGGCTCGCTTCTTTCACTTCTACATAATGAACCCTTGTTCCATACTTTTCCGTGACTCATGCACTGGGGTTGATAGATAGCGACTGGTAATGGTCCATTAATTGACCAGTGCAAGGAACATGCTAAAGTCTTAGCTGGTGGATGAAGATGACGTCACCAGCAAGGACCAGAGTCTGTGCAGATGACCTCTTCCATGCTTCATTACAGAAGGGTGATCCTCCTCACATCTGCAGCTTTGGTAATTTTGTCATTACCAGTAATCATTCCTGTAGAGCGGAATTAGGATGGGGGGGGGGGGGAAGCGGGGGTATAAAGGCTTTTGACTTTAGGAGGAAGTGTTACCATGGTAACCACATTGTATTTTCCTCCCCAGTTAAATTAGTGGAGAAATGCAATTACTGGACTGTCAGTGGGAGAGGGAGGGGAGCAGCTCCCATGTGGATGGAGAGGTCATTGCATGGGGGGGGGGGGGGGTGCAGCGGGAAAGGGTAATGGGGGCCAGGCCCTTCCAAATCCTCCGTTAAGCTGGGGTCAGTCTGTCTGGCAGTCACTTAGAGACGTATTAACTGTTGCAGTATTAGGATGCATTGTAACAAACTAATGACAGGTATGCATTGCACAGTATAGCAACACACACCCGTGGAAAAGGCAGTAAGCACCGCTATACCATGCCCTCTCTGCAACTCATTGTCCTAAAGGTTTGACAGAAATAAAGCGCAAACCTTTTCTTTCCTTGTTACCAGAGGTACTCGACAGTCAGTAATGTATTGTGCAGTTTACATTTGTGTTTTAGACATGATGCGGTACACTTAGCTGAATTCCTGCTGAGTCCACTCTCAGGTCCTTGGATGTAAATTTCTGGTCTGACGCTGCTGCAGCCAATCGCTGGCCTCAGTGGTGGTCCACCTCCTTTTGTGTCAGGTGACCCAAGGAGTCAGGTGACCCAAGGAGTGCAGGTCACGGCTGCAGCTGCGTCAAACTGGAAATTTATATTTGTGTTTTAGACATGATGCAGTACATTTCAAAGTGCTGCAAGCCACAGGTGTCATGTACCTGCACAGCAACTCTAGGTGCACAAGTGCTTCGTGCAAATTAGCTCTCCTCAGAAAACTCTCTAGCGCCATCTATAGTTTGCTACCCTTTAAACACCCCCTCCAGGGCAGACCTGCAAAGGGAAGCCTAGTTCCCTGCTTCCCGACCCTCCCGGCTCCTGTGCGCTCCGGCCTGCGATGCTCCGCTAGGGTCCCTGAAAATAAACCTCCACTTTGACGCCGCTGCAGCCAATCGCTGGTCAGAGCAGTAACCTGCTTTTCTTGTGTCATGTTGAAGGGTCACGTGAAGCATGGAAAGCAAGTCACCGATGCGGGCAGCGATTGGCTGCAGCAGTGTCAAAGCAAAGGTTTATATCCAAGGAGTGGAGCAGCGGGGGCCAGAGAGGGAAAGATCCATTAGCCAGCATTGGGAAGCAGGTAAGTATGCTTTCCTTTGAAAATTATATAACATCCTGCCCATGGTCAGGTGGCTGCTGCAGCCATTCACTGGCCTCAGCAATGGCATGTCCTTGAGTGTCATGTGACCACTGAGTCTCTGTGGTCAAGTGCTTCTCGGAGACACATAAATACTGAGGCCATTGATTGGTTACAGCGGTCACTTGACCACAGACAGGACATCATCATTTCTGGTCCTCCAGGGACTGGAAACTGCAGGGACGAGAACCTCAACGATGGATCAAAGGAGCTTTCGTAAGGAGAGTATGTTTTTTTGTTTTTTGTTTTCTGGAGCTCATGGACACAGATTCCGACTCTGTTCCTTTAATATTTCTTATTAATAACTTTTGTTCTTTGTGTCATGCACATACTCTCTGTAGACTTCAGGTTTTATCAAAGGTTAGTCCATAAAATGGTAATGCGGGTAAATTTCACGCAACATAGATCCGAAAACAGCCAGGATGTCGAAGGTTGCGGTAACTAGAGCGGGAAATGATATGTGGAGGATTCCTCGGAAATGCATTTCTGACAGGTTAAGGGCAAGGTTGTGTAGCGGACCCACTTCGCCTTGTACTCTCAAGGCTTGCTGGCTGCTTGGTGCTGAAGTTGTACTTTCTGTAGAGCTACAAGTATAATCACTGGACGCAAGTAAAATGGGCCGCCCAAAATGTCATTTATCAGGCTGGTTTCCATGACCAGCCCGTCCGTGCAGCCCGTCCTTTCTTCTGCAGAGTCAGTAATTCACTCGTTGCGGACCTCCCGGCTTCCACAGTTCCTAGGTTTAATCACATCTTCATAAAACTTCATTGTCATGATTAAATACCCATAAATGGAGCGCTCTCGTATCACATCGCTGGTATTTTGACATAAAAATCTGAACTGCTGCCCCAATAAAAGAGAAGGATGTGAGTAACGCAGCATGAGTCACATACACTACTGGTAAAGGACCCAGGTCTGGAACATTTTTAGACAACTAGGTCAAGCTTTGCCTTTCATCAGGTGAAGTCGCTGTGGGGGAGTAATTGAATTAGATTCAAGGAATTGATGGTCACCATTGGTTATTATCTGTTGTAAATTAGTTCCCATAAATTACCCCAAACCCCCCTGAGGGCTTAGCGTCCCATGCATGACTGGAGGACATTGAGGTTTGATTGTTTAGTCCTCATATACTTGTAGCGTTGTGGTACTTTCCTCACCCGGCATGCAGGTTTCTACCACTTGCCGGCAAAGCCTCTCCTCCTCTTCCTTTATCCTTGCTCCCTCTGGCTCTTAAAAGTCCAGATAGCACCCTACTCTTCACCAGCCAATAGCTAGGAAACTTAAGGTATCTTCTCCTGTGGAAGGGTACCTGAACAGTATGTTGTCTAGATTTATATGTTCTATTGTCTGCCCATGTACCAACCTTTTGCCCATCTACTGGATTCTGACTCTCTGCTGCCTGACCTGACCTATGCCTGACCTCTGTATTGATCCTTTCTCTGCCTGTCCTGACCTCAGTCTGTTTACCGTACAGCATGCCTTGACATCACTGAGATTTTATTTGACTCCCTTGGTGTCTCTGACTGCTGTGGATCAGCTTTCTGTCACACAGCGACTACTCCAGGAAGTAGCAGCCTGGTGGTTCTCCTGCAGCGAAGTCCTGATCCCTGTACAAGGGTTAAAGGGTGAAAATCAGGGGACCTCCAGGATAACGCCCTTAGGTATGACACAATGGTTGCACATCCACTACAGTAACATATAGATTTGTAATAGCAAAGACGTGCCATGGAGCGGTATTTTCCAACCTGTGGCTGTCCAGCTCTTGTTAAATGGCTACTTCCAGCATACCCAAAGCACATGGCCATCTTAATGGTTTAGCATCTCCTCCCAGGAGAACGCTGAGGTTTAGTTCTTCAGCCCTCAAAGAGTTTTGTCATGGGAAGGTCATGTCATGGTGCCATGTCTAGATCAGTGGTCCTTAACTGTGACTCTTCACTGAAACTACATCTCCCAGATGGTGGCCATCAGATTTGTCTGGCAGGTGAAGTCTTGCAACTGCTGCCAGAATGTATAGTAATTTACACCTGTGATATGGTAGTTCCTCATGGTTATGTGCATATTCATTAGGGCCAGTAGAATATCATTTGGATGTCAGACATGTAACTTCAGGAGAACATTTCTTATACAATGCTCCATCATCTGGGCACGGAGAATCTAGGTCTAGAGAATAGTAGGAATACCCAAAGTAGCACATCGGAGTGTCTACCTCACTGTCATTATGTAATGGCAAGATAGAGATTGTAGATTACAACAGCAGCAATGCCTGAGGTGGCCCCGTGGCCCTTTTACCGTATAGGACACCAATGCTATAAATGGCACATGGTGCTTATGGGGCCCTGGTACAGAATTTGCATTCCCAATTCCTCCATAATCTTATTAAATTGAATCTTAAAAAAAAAGTGCATCTGAGTTGGAATTTTGACTTCTTGATTTTTTATTTTGTACAATGTTTCATCAGACTCCAAGGATGAGAATATCTGTACCTCCGCCATTACCGGTAAGGATGTCTTCTCCGATGGTCCCGGCGTTCTGTGTCCTCTCAGTGTAGAAATAGCCTGGGTTATAAGGACCTTATTATTCTGTAAACGTACAAATTGTAACACAACTTCAGTTTTCTCACAATTCTGAACCTGCGAGGATCTTGTTCGGATAAGAATACATATCAGACAAGTCTCTGCCAATAAGTCAAAGGGTTCATTGTATTTATATAGAGGTCTATATGCAGGGACACCATACTTTCTCCAGATGAAAACCCAGAAGAAAAAATAAAAATTAGTGGCATGTATAGTGAGAGTCAGTGTTATAAAGCAGCCAGTGGGGGCGGGCGGGGGGTGGCGGGCATGAGAGTATTGGGAGAAAATCCATAATATAAATATTCTTGATTGCTACAATATTGTTTCTACAGTCTAAGGCTACTTTCACACTTGCGTTCGCAATTCCGCTCGTGAGCTCCGTTTGAAGGAGCTCACGAGCGGACGCAAACGCCTCCGTCCAGCCCTGATGCAGTCTGAATGGAGCAGATCCGCTCAGACTGCATCAGTCTGGCGGCGTTCAGCCTCCGCTCCGCTCGCCTCCGCACGGACAGGCGGACAGCTGAACGCTGCTTGCAGCGTTCAGCTGTCCGCCTGGCCGTGCGGAGGCGTGCGGATCCGTTCAGACTTACAATGTAAGTCAATGGGAACGGATCCGCTTGAAGATGAGCCCATATGGCTCAATCTTCAAGCGGATCCGTCCCCCATTGACTTTACATTGAAAGTCTGAACGGATCCGCTCAGGCTACTTGCGAACTTAGAAATTTTTCTAAGTTATTAATGCAGACGGATCCGTACTGAACGGAGCCTCCGTCTGCATTAATATGATCGGATCCGTTCAGAACGGATCCGATCAAGCGCAAGTGTGAAAGTAGCCTAAGAAGAATTATTTCTGATCTTCAGTTTTATATACTATCTACGGTATCTATCTATCTGTCTGTCTGTCTATCTATGTCATATCTATCTATCATATATCTATCTCATATCTATCTATCTATATATTTATCTATCTATCTCATATCTATCTATGTCATATCTATCTATCTCATGTCTATCTATCTATCTATCTATCTATCTATCTATCTATCTATCTATCTCATATCTATCTATCATATATCTATCTCATATCTATCTATCTATATATTTATCTATCTACCTATCTCATATCTATCTATCTATCTCATATCTATCTATCTATCTATCTATCTATCTATCTATCATATATCTCTCTGTCTGTCTATCTATCTACAGTATCTATCTATCTATCTCCTATATCTATCTACAGTATCTATCTACCTATCTATCTATCTATCTATCTATCTATCTCATCTATCTCTCTATCTATCTCCTTTATCTATCTATCTATCTATCTATCTATCTATCTATCTATCTATCTCCTTTCTCTATCTATATATCTATGTATCTCCTATATCTATCTATCTATCTATCTATCTATATATATATCTCTTATCTATCTATCTATCTATCTCCTATCTATCTATCTATCTATCTATCTATCTATCTATCTATCTATTATCTATCTATCTATCTAGCTATTATCTATCTATCCATATATCTCCTATATCTATCTATCTTCTATCTATCTCTATTATCTATCTATCTATCTATCTATATATCTATATATCCATATACAGTACAGACCAAAAGTTTGGACACACCTTCTCATTCAAAGAGTTTTCTTTATTTTCATGACTATGAAAATTGTAGATTCACACTGAAGGCATCAAAACTATGAATTAACACATGTGGAATTATATACATAACAAAAAAGTGTGAAACAACTGAAAATATGTCATATTCTAGGTTCTTCAAAGTAGCCACCTTTTGCTTTGATTACTGCTTTGCACACTCTTGGCATTCTCTTGATGAGCTTCAAGAGGTAGTCAACTGAAATGGTCTTCCAACAGTCTTGAAGGAGTTCCCAGAGATGCTTAGCACTTGTTGGCCCTTTTGCCTTCACTCTGCGGTCCAGCTCACCCCAAGCCATCTCGATTGGGTTCAGGTCCGGTGACTGTGGAGTCCAGGTCATCTGGCGCAGCACCCCATCACTCTCCTTTATGGTCAAATAGCCCTTACACAGCCTGGAGGTGTGTTTGGGGTCATTGTCCTGTTGAAAAATAAATGATGGTCCAAAACGCAAACCTGATGGAATAGCATGCCGCTGCAAGATGCTGTGGTAGCCATGCTGGTTCAGTATGCCTTCAATTTTGAATAAATCCCCAACAGTGTCACCAGCAAAGCACCCCCACACCATCACACCTCCTCCTCCATGCTTCACGGTGGGAACTAGGCATGTAGAGTCCATCCGTTCATCTTTTCTGCGTCGCACAAAGACACGTTGGTTGGAACCAAAGATCTCAAATTTGGACTCATCAGACCAAAGCACAGATTTCCACTGGTCTAATGTCCATTCCTTGTGTTCTTTAGCCCAAACAAGTCTCTTCTGCTTGTTGCCTGTCCTTAGCAGTGGTTTCCTAGCAGATATTCTACCATGAAGGCCTGATTCACACAGTCTCCTCTTAACAGTTGTTCTAGAGATGTGTCTGCTGCTAGAACTCTGTGTGGCATTGACCTGGTCTCTAATCTGAGCTGCTGTTAACCTGCGATTTCTGAGGCTGGTGACTCGGATGAACTTATCCTCCGCAGCAGAGGTGACTCTTGGTCTTCTTTTCCTGGGGCGGTCCGCATGTGAGACAGTTTCTTTGTAGCGCTTGATGGTTTTTGTGACTGCAATTGGGGACACTTTCAAAGTTTTCCCAATTTTTCGGACTGACTGACCTTCATTTCTTAAAGTAATGATGGCCACTCGTTTTTCTTTACTTAGCTGCTTTTTTCTTGCCATAATACAAATTCTACCAGTCTATTCAGTAGGACTATCAGCTGTGTATCCACCTGACTTCTCCACAACGCAACTGATGGTCCCAACCCCATTTATAAGGCAAGAAATCCCACTTATTAAACCTGAAAGAGCACACCTGTGAATTTAAAACCATTTCAGGTGACTACCTCTTGAAGCTCATCAAGAGAATGCCAAGAGTGTGCAAAGCAGTAATCAAAGCAAAAGGTGGCTACTTTGAAGAACCTAGAATATGACATTTTTTTAGTTGTTTCACACTTTTTTGTTATGTTTATAATTCCACATGTGTTAATTCATAGTTTTGATGCCTTCAGTGTGAATCTACAATTTTCATAGTCATAAAAATGAAGAAAACTCTTTGAATGAGAAGGTGTGTCCAAACTTTTGGTCTGTACTGTATCTCCTATATCTATCTATCTACAGTATCTATCTATCTCTATTATCTATCTATTATCTATCTATCTTCTATTTATCTGTCTATTGATCGTCGCATCAGATTTCACAGGATGGCTGGATAACGCCTACTGCCATCATGCAGCACCAGGTGTCATGGTGTGTGGCGCCATTAGCTGCCATTACTGTTCCCGTCTGTTTTTTGTGGAGGAACTCTGACTAGACTGCAGTATGGCCAGGACATTGTGGATCCAGTCCTACTGCCTTTTTTTACTCAAAAGACGTGGTGCTCCAACAATTCTTGTCAATCGCAGCCCCATCGCATTCACATTTCCAGGTCTTCTATCTATCTATCTATCTATCTATCTATCGATCTCATATCTATCTATTATCTATCTATCTATCTCTCTATTATCTATCTATCTATTATCTATCTATCTCATATCTATCTCATATCTATCTCATATCTATCTATCTCATATCTATCTATTATCTATCTATCTATCTCATATCTATCTATCTATCTATCTATCTATCTATCTATCTCATATCTATCTATTATCTATCTATCTATCTATCTATTATCTATCTATCTCATATCTATTATCTATCTATCTATCTCATATCTATCTCCTATCTCATAGCTATCTATTATCTATCTATCTTTTTTGGTAAAAGAAGTGATCAGCCGACCATTGACCATGTTTAGATGGATCAATGATCACTGGAATGAATGTTGGTAAGGCTTTCAAACATCTGCTTGTGTATAAGGCTTTTACATATGGTAGTTAAATCTTATTATAATTTTTTTGAATAATAGACTTTTTTTTTTAAATGTGGGCGACGAGAATCATTATGCCTGTGGTGGGAGAGAAAAAAAGAGCACAAATGTGTATTATGTATAATAATTGTGAGATATTATATTTAGTGACGGGAATGACACTTCATCTCAGTATACTTTACAAGTTCATATGCTGCCTCTAGAAGTTTTTTTTGTTGTTTTTTTTTTTTTCACTTCATAGCCTACGGTTCACATGTATATATTTTTTTCTTTATTCCGAGACCTTCGGTATAAGATCCACAAACCCGATAAACAGAGATATAAGCGCCTTGTGTTGGCAAGAAGAAGCTCTCTGTCGCCATAGAAACCAAACTCAGGTGTAAGAAACGGCAGCTGCATCTCTAGGTGCGCCGAAGACAATAGACGAGCACATAAGACAAAACGCAGGCGATCAGGGCGAGGATCGGCTCTGAATACAGACGGCGACATCACCTTCCAAAAACTGAACAGTGCGAAACAGGAAAAACGTTCATGTAAAATGAGACGAGTATATCACCCGGCGGCAGTCACTTCGGTGTTAATGTCACCCTAGTGTGCATTGACAATGCGTAATATCGCTTTTATGAACTGCAGAATACACAAAGAACATTTTATTATTTTGTTGCTTTGCTAAGAACGCAATACTATGAATAATAAGAAAAAAAAAGAGTTAAATATTCCAAAATCTAAGAAATATTATTCAAATATCACAGCGTTCAGAAATAAATCTTATATTGTGTTTTTGGCCACTAGGGGCGTCATTCCATGCGTCAGTCATCCCTGATGAGATGTTGTTGCTTCCTGGGGAATCGTTGCAGGGGGAATGTTAGTTTGAAGAATTAGACCTTAAGTAAACCTATAACAGTCCATCTTTACTGCAAGAAATAACATGTGGCACATCTAACAAAATAAAGTACAGAGGCGGTATGGTGGTTGGTTATATGGTGATTCAATGGCACTTGCAGACACTTGTGGATATAGGTGTCCACTGTGTGATACAGGCCTGATGCTTCTCTGGGCTAGTGGTAATTTGGATGATGGGTGTCTGAGCCGTAGTCCCTCACCAGCAGCAATATCTGTAAAGCTGTGATTTTGCTGATCTCTCTGCAGTCTTGACAAATTGATGCTTTCCGGATGATCTCTCTGGAGTGTTGGTCTCACAGAAAAACTGGAATTGGTCCCCAGGAATAGGAGCTTTAGCATGTGCTTCCTCTCACTTTCTACTATCAACTCAGGAACGCCCTATGGCAGGAGTCAGTACTAGCCCACTCTTACCAAGAGGGAAGGACCAGGGTGGTTAGCCCTGTTCCTGCCAACCATAACCTCCTCTGCTGGAACATACTGCCAAAATATATGATATACACAACAATACATAATAAACATCTGCAGATACTCCCAGGGCTGGGACACTACATAGGCTTCTACACAATGATATTAAAGGGATTATCCAGGACCTGACAACAGAGACAGTTTTTTTTGCCTAAAACAGCGTCAGGTCTGTCCATGGGCAGTTCGGTCCGATTAATTAGCATATGGCGAGTCGCAGTACCATCCACAGCCCATGGACAGGGGTGGTATAGTTTCGGATCCATTTTACAAATCCTGGACATCCCCCTTTAAATAAGTGAAAGGGTTCTGTAATTCCTCAGGAATCCTGTGGCTCCTCCACCAGCCTTACATATTAATATTTCCTGCCCCATTTATCATAACTGTCAATAGTCTCTCTCTCAAAAGGCCAAAACGGGGCTCCTGTCTGCAAATATAATAAGCTGGTGGCGAATAGTATTATACGTGTGCAGTCATCACGTCCATACATTTCAATATCTTATAGGTTAGGAGGAAGTTAATTAAAAAAAATGCTGCACCCATGATCAGACCTTTTTAAAGACAAGTAGTCATGAGCAGCAGGCAGGTGCCACGTTGTGATGAACATACTTGGCACTGCTTGTTGTCTGTATGATCAGGAGCAAATCTTTTTTCAGCATTTCTGCAGAAATCTAATTAGAGTGGTTACCCAAGAATTTGATATTGATGGTCTATCCTCAGGAGAGATCATCTTCATACTCATACCAGATTGGCAGTGGTCCAACTGCCGGGACCCTCACCGATCAGCTGTTTGAAGAGGCTGTAGCGTTCAGTGATCGCGTAGGCCAGTGACTTCACCGGTCATGGGTCACGTGGCCTAGGTGGATTATTAATTTCTATGTGGTCATGTGCACACCCGTATTTTTTTGTAGATCTTGGGGGCCCTTCCGCAAATTATGGAACACGTCCTGTTCTGGTCCACATTTCGGACGAGAATAGTCATTTCTATTTATGTGAGTGCACACGTAAGGTATCCGTATTTTGTTGACCCTTGTTTTTGCAAACCGAAATAGGGACACAATCGTGTGAACGGGTCTTTTTAAAAAAAAAAAAAATTCACTGCCTTTTGGATTCAGAAAATGAAGTTACTTAGTACAGTAGAAGGTCCTCATAAGACTCTGGCTGAGTATCAAAAACAGGCAATTGATCATTTGTGTTTCGGAGTGTGCACCTCCAGGTTTCTGGTGGACACATAGCAATGGTTAATCTTAGACCAATCTTATAGAAATGAGCCTTGTAGCGTAGTCCAGTTAAAAAGAACCATAATCACACTTTGATCAGTAAGCTACTTTTCATAATTTCAAGCACATGTACAGGTCTTCCATAAAGTATAACAGAGATCTGCAAACTTTGAGATCAGTTGGCGTTTTGGTAGTGTGTTTGCACCACTTAAAATTTATCCAAGTAGCTTCATGATCACATTTTCTTTTCGAACAGTGACCTGCTTCCCAAGACCACAGTCCAAAAGAAAGCAATTGATCGTTGGTGGCTTTGGTAATGCTGTTGCACTACTAGAAATATTAATGTCCGCTTGGGCTTATGGCTACTCTCAGCGATGAGACTGAGCTCAGATCAAAGAACCGGTGGTTTTGGTTGCTACTTGACGTCATCCACGCAGCAGGAGCCTAAGGAGAACCCACTGCCATGCTGGTTGGTGAATGGTTGCTCTGACGGTTTATGACGACAAGCATAACTGCAGAGTATAATTTGAGATGGACTATCAAGCTGTTAATGGTTTGAGTTGCGTGATGACATGACCACAAACACACTCACTGGTCATCTACAGAGTTTCATTTGCAGCCCTATATTGATTTCGGTAGTCTAATTTGGCCTAAATGCCTTTTATTGTATCCTTCAATACTACCACATATATACTTATTAATAGTTAATAACTGATCTTCAAAGAATTTGTGTAAGACCTTGTTAGGTACCATAAGCTGCTCCAAAGACCCGAATTTGACTCATGTATCTGTGTACAATTTCCCAAATTTTGAGGTATCTGGGTGCCGTTAGCCTTTTTTTCAATGGTGTCTTCATTACCCTAACTTCCTGCAAGTTCAGCTTAAAGGGAACCTGTCACCAGGATTTTGTGTATAGAGCTGAGGACATGGGTTGCTAGATGGCCACTAGCACATCCACAATATCCAGTCCCCATAGCTCTGTGTGCTTTTATTGTGTAAAAAAACCTGATTTGATACATATGCAAATTAACCTGAGATGAGTCCTGTACATGAGATGAGTCACATACAGGACTCATCTCAGGTTAATTTGCATATGCATCAAATCGTTTTTTCCCCACAATAAAAGCACACAGAGCTATGGGAACTGCGTATTGCGGATGTGCTAGCGGCCATCTAGCAACCCATGTCCTCAGCTCTATACCCAAAATCCCGGTGACAGGTTCCCTTTAATTGATCTCCCCACTAACATCAGTAAGTATAGCCAGATGACCACCATGAAAAATATAACTCCATATACCATTTCTTGAACATCACCCAAGTCCTAATATATCATCCCTGTCCATTATTGCTAATTCTTCTATACATTTTCACCAAGAAAATATTAAGGAGACTTACTGTAGAAACATTGCTTTCAAAATTGATGGTTTCAGTTGAGTAGTTTAGGCCAGAGGTGGACTTACATCCATGCTCAGTTTTATAACCCTGTGGCCACCATAACCACAGGTCCACCACTGTAGGTAACTGATATACAATGCTTTTGTGTGTGCTTGTATTATAAAAACTCCCCCATTGCTTTAGGCTTGAGGTGAATCCAGAGCTTTGCTCAATTTTCTAGCCGTGTGCCGACCATGATCACAAGTCCTCCAATGAAGATAATTGATCTCCCATTATTTCAGTTGTGTGCTTGTATTAGGCTACTTTCACACTTGCGGCAGAGGATTCCAGCAGGCAGTTCCGTCGCCGCACTGAAAATCCGGATCCGTTTTGCCAGGACACTTAATGCCGGATCCAGCACTAATACACTTCAATGAACCATTGACCACAGGCTTAAGCCTCTTGCACACGAACGTATGGATTTTTCAGTGTTTTGCGGTCCGCAAAAAAACGATCCGCATAAAATACGGATGACGTCTGTGTGCATTCCGTTTTTTGGGCAACGGAACAGCTGGCCCCTGATAGAACAGTACTATCCTTGTCTGTTATGCGGACAATAATAGGACATGTTCTATCTTGGAACAGAAATACGGACTCTGTATGCCTTCCGTTTTTTTTTTTGCGGATCCATTGAAATGAATGGTACCGTGTATGGTCTGTATACAGAACGCATAAAATGGAATGTAAAAAGAAAAGAAAAGTGTTCGTGTGCAAGAAGCCTTAGTCACAGGTTCAGCACTAAATGCCATTGAACTATGATGGGCACAATGACCACTAAGTATAACTGAACGCCAAAGTTGATCGAGATGTCATACATTTATTTTTTTTCTAAATACCTTCCTGGCGGAGACAATGGTTCTCTCTCTTTTCAGTGGAATGTATTGTAGATATGCTGGAACAACGGAAGATGCAAACGTGGGTTGAATAATCAAGAGTTTTTACTTTAGAAGATTGTTAAATGTGATTTGTGAATTTTGCTTTGTTTGTTCGAGAGCTGTGACCATGAATCTTCTCTTATTGCTTCGTGTCTATTTTCCTGTTACTTTAATTATTTTCCTATTCATGCTCTTCTGAGCCTGTATAATGACATGTTCTGCATGAATCGCTGATGGCCGTTTTAACATTGGCTTTTATACTAACCCCCTTTTTTTTGTATTTAGTGACCTCTGCATACTATAAAACAATGTAGCCAGAACACATCATCATGATATTATTCCGTTGTTCAGCCACCTTTGTCTCAACGCAAACATGGCATATTTTTTGTTCACACTTCTTCTCAGCCTTGTCCTTGTATATGCATGGAGTGGGGGCAGGTCTAGAATAACAGGTCTAAAATAGCATTGGCTGTCTAGCAACACACTCAAATATGGCAGAAGCACTTTATCAATTCAACTTTGTATACTTCTGTCTGTCAAGCAAGTTCACTTATGAAACCCTGGTCAAGGGACCAATAATGACACACCATTTCTCCACATCTGTTCTAAAGTGTACTCCAGTCTTGATGTACGCAGTAAATGATATGACAGCACATTATAACCATACTCCCCTGATCCCCTGAAACTATAGAGGTGGCCACATTAATATTTACACCCACCCCCTCACCCTGGATCCATAATGTTGGTCACATTCATTTTGCCACCCACATCTGAATCCCTAAGACCTACAGTTTTGGTCACATTCATTTTACCACCCACCCCCTAATCATCAGGAACCATTCATTTTATCAGCTACCTCCAGCTCTCCAAGACCTTTAGTGTTGTTTACATTTATTTTACCACCCACCTCCAGATCCCCAAGAACCATAGTGGTGGTCACATTCATTTTACCACCTAGCCCCTAATCTCCAGGAACCATAGTGGTGGTCACATTCATTTTACCACCCAACCCCTGATCTCCAAGAACCATAAGGATGGTCACATTCATTTTACCACCCAACCCCTGATCTCCAAGAACCATAGTGGTGGTCACATTAATTTTACCACCCACCTCCAGATCCCCAAGAACCATAGTGATGGTCACATTTATTTTACCACCTAGCCCCTGATCTCCAGGAACCATAGTGGTGGTCACATTTTACCACCCAACCCATGATTCCCAGGAACCATAGTGTCGGTCACATTCATTTTACCACCCAGCCACTGTTCTCCACTAACCATAATGGTGGTTACATTTATTTTACCACCTAGCCCCTGATCCCCGGGAACCTTAATGGATGATAACATTAATTTTATTACCTAGCGCCTGATTTCTAGGAACCATAGATATGGTCACATTCATTTTACGACCAACCCCTGGATCCCTAAGACCTATAGTGTTGGTCACACTCATCCCTTGATTCCACAACCATAATGTTGGTCACATTCATTCTGTCACCCAGCCCCTGATCACCAGGAACCATAGTGGTGGTCACATTCATTTTATCAGCTACCTCCAGCTCTCCAAGACCTTCGTTTATGACAGATTGATGTTGCTGGACGTAACGTGCTGGAAGTCTATCAGTTATCCATAGTGTTGATTACATTCATTCCCATTCATTTTACTTCCCAACCCCTGAAACGAAGACATTATAATGGTCATACAATTTATTTTATATCGTTATTCCCATTCTTTAGTCCCCAACTGTGCCAGTCAAGGACTCGAAGACAGAGCCATGTCTGACTCAATAGAAGCAATAGTAGTCCTGAAGTTTGAAGGCAAATGTATCATTGGACCATTTAGCTCTGCTGACAGAGTTCACGGGAGGAGAGGGATCATTGGGGCAAGCCATCACCTAACTGGTAGAATTTCCTAATTTGAAAGCCAGAGCAGGTTACCATTAAGAATATGTAGGAGTTGTGATGATCACAAAACTTGAGTTACACCAATGTATGGTCCTTGAGCAGAAAGCATCATGCAGGTGTTGCACAGTTAAATTATGATTTCTCCTTATGACCTACATTACTTGTGTACAGTCAGATATAACTGTAGTAAGCTAACCTATAGCCTCAGATATGTTGGCAACATCAAACACTCTATGTCACCAATTTGATGTAAGCTTGTCTGCCATTATCTCGATGGACCGTGCGATTCTTCATGTCCATATTTTGAATGCACAATGTGTTCCCTTTATTGAAGACCACCACAGTGGAATTCTTGCAGGTCTGGAGAAAGTTCAGATTAACGCAACCACCTGTCTCTAGGACATAGGACACTTCATCATTGTGCACCACATTTCCTCCCTTATATAAAGTTTCTAATGATTATTACATGAAATAAGATGTTGCCATATTAATAAGCAGATGAATCTCAGCCTTAGCAGTTGCTCAGAATTTTGATGAGCGTTGCGTCTTCCCAAGGACCGTCGCTTATTCTGGCAACGTTTTGCTCTCTGTCCCCCA
The DNA here is from genome assembly GCF_014858855.1 of Bufo gargarizans. Classification (NCBI taxonomy): domain Eukaryota; kingdom Metazoa; phylum Chordata; class Amphibia; order Anura; family Bufonidae; genus Bufo; species Bufo gargarizans. The sequence continues at coordinate 49,952,203 of NC_058085.1, read as the reverse complement.
CTCTCTTCAGCACATCTGGCTGGGACGCCGCTACCTCTCATGCTCTGCTTCCGGAACTCAGAAATGTAATTAGCTCTCAGTCTCGTTTATTAGGGAATACACAGAGGAGCGGATCTGACGTTCACCAGGGATTCGCCGCTTGAAAATATTAGATTTGGTTTCATTTGACAATTAACGTTTTATAATCTCCGCAAATTCCTTTAACCCATTTTGCGGAAAACATATTGCTATGCTCTTAGAAAGGGGACACATACTATTAAAGTGAACCTAGCAGTAGATTACATTCCTATGTGCCAAGCTCTTCACCTCTGGGACTAAGAAGTGCAGGTGGACTCGATCCATACTTTACAGAGGCTGTAGCTCCACTTACCAAGGACGTAGACTCCCCGGAAGTTTAGAACTGTCAGTGACAAGCACTACACCGGATGTTGGTTTGCTAAGGCATTACGTCGGACACCAAAGTCTCATTTGCACAGGAGTTTTGTAGGACAGGGTTTTCATCTACTTATTGTCTTAGTAAGTAGCCCACCCTGCCTCCAATGGAAGTGATAACTGCTAGATCAGTGGGGGTCTGACAGCTGGGACCACCACAGATCACCAGATGGAGTTCGCTTTTTGAATGGAGACGCAGCTCTCATTCTTGTCCACTGCTTCATTTAGCGTCTTTGTGACTGATGATGACATCTGAGCCTTGCACTCTGCTACCTCCCAAAGCATTCAGATGGAGCAGCAATGTCCATGCATGACCACCGGTCCATTCAAGTAGAGGACATGGGGACAGTCCTACTGCCAGTCAGGAAGGGTTCCAGAAGGCAGACCTTGTTGTATTTTTAAATACATTTTTACTTACCTGAAGTTCCCCGATGCAACGCACTGTTTCTTTCTGTCTCCAGTAGAGTGTTCCTGTTTTCTGAATATAACTGGTGACATCAAAACTCATTGAATATAAGCAGTGACATCACAACTCACTGAATATAAGCGGTGACATCAGAGCTTGCTGAATATAAGCAGTGACATCACAGCTCACTGAATGTAAGCAGTGACATCAGAGCTCACTGAATATAAGCAGTGACATCACAGCTCACTGAATATAAGCAGTGACATCACAACTTACTGAATATAAGCTGTGACATCAGAGCTCGCTGAATATAAGCAGTGACATCACAACTTACTGAATATAAGCTGTGACATCAGTACTCGCTGAATATAAGCAGTGACATCACAGCTCACTGAATATAAGCAGTGACATCACAGCTCACTGAATATAAGCGGTGACATCACAGCTCACTGAATATAAGCAGTGACATTACAACTCACTGAATATAAGCGGTGACATCAGAGCTCGCTGAATATAAGCGGTGACATCACAGCTCACTGAATATAAGCAGTGACATTACAACTCACTGAATATAAGCAGTGACATCACAACTCACTGAATATAAGCAGTGACATCAGAGCTCACTGAATATAAGCAGTGACATCACAGCTCACTGAATATAAGCGGTGACATCAGAGCTCGCTGAATATAAGCGGTGACATCACAGCTCACTGAATATAAGCAGTGACATTACAACTCACTGAATATAAGCAGTGACATCACAACTCACTGAATATAAGCAGTGACATTACAACTCACTGAATATAAGCAGTGACATCACAACTCACTGAATATAAGCAGTGACATCACAACTTACTGAATATAAGCAGTGACATCACAACTTACTGAATATAAGCAGTGACATCACAACTCACTGAATATAAGCAGTGACATTACAACTCACTGAATATAAGCGGTGACATCAGAGCTCGCTGAATATAAGCGGTGACATCACAGCTCACTGAATATAAGCAGTGACATTACAACTCACTGAATATAAGCAGTGACATCACAACTCACTGAATATAAGCAGTGACATCAGAGCTCACTGAATATAAGCAGTGACATCACAGCTCACTGAATATAAGCGGTGACATCAGAGCTCGCTGAATATAAGCGGTGACATCACAGCTCACTGAATATAAGCAGTGACATTACAACTCACTGAATATAAGCAGTGACATCACAACTCACTGAATATAAGCAGTGACATTACAACTCACTGAATATAAGCAGTGACATCACAACTCACTGAATATAAGCAGTGACATCACAACTTACTGAATATAAGCAGTGACATCACAACTTACTGAATATAAGCAGTGACATCACAACTCACTGAATATAAGCAGTGACATCACAACTTACTGAATATAAGCAGTGACATCAGAGCTCGCTGAATATAAGCAGTGACATCACAGCTCACTGAATATAAGCAGTGACATCACAACTCACTGAATATAAGCAGTGACATCACAACTCACTGAATATAAGCAGTGACATCACAACTTACTGAATATAAGCAGTGACATCACAACTTACTGAATATAAGCAGTGACATCACAACTTACTGAATATAAGCGGTGACATCAGAGCTCGCTGAATATAAGCAGTGACATCACAGCTCACTGAATATAAGCAGTGACATCACAACTCACTGAATATAAGCGGTGACATCACAGCTCACTGAATATAAGCAGTGACATTACAACTCACTGAATATAAGCAGTGAAATCACAACTCACTGAATATAAGCAGTGACATCACAACTCACTGAATATAAGCAGTGACATCACAACTCACTGAATATAAGCGGTGACATCAGAGCTTGCTGAATATAAGCAGTGACATCACAGCTCACTGAATGTAAGCAGTGACATCAGAGCTCACTGAATATAAGCAGTGACATCACAGCTCACTGAATATAAGCAGTGACATCACAACTTACTGAATATAAGCTGTGACATCAGAGCTCGCTGAATATAAGCAGTGACATCACAACTTACTGAATATAAGCTGTGACATCAGTACTCGCTGAATATAAGCAGTGACATCACAGCTCACTGAATATAAGCAGTGACATCACAGCTCACTGAATATAAGCGGTGACATCACAGCTCACTGAATATAAGCAGTGACATTACAACTCACTGAATATAAGCGGTGACATCAGAGCTCGCTGAATATAAGCGGTGACATCACAGCTCACTGAATATAAGCAGTGACATTACAACTCACTGAATATAAGCAGTGACATCACAACTCACTGAATATAAGCAGTGACATCAGAGCTCACTGAATATAAGCAGTGACATCACAGCTCACTGAATATAAGCGGTGACATCAGAGCTCGCTGAATATAAGCGGTGACATCACAGCTCACTGAATATAAGCAGTGACATTACAACTCACTGAATATAAGCAGTGACATCACAACTCACTGAATATAAGCAGTGACATTACAACTCACTGAATATAAGCAGTGACATCACAACTCACTGAATATAAGCAGTGACATCACAACTTACTGAATATAAGCAGTGACATCACAACTTACTGAATATAAGCAGTGACATCACAACTCACTGAATATAAGCAGTGACATTACAACTCACTGAATATAAGCGGTGACATCAGAGCTCGCTGAATATAAGCGGTGACATCACAGCTCACTGAATATAAGCAGTGACATTACAACTCACTGAATATAAGCAGTGACATCACAACTCACTGAATATAAGCAGTGACATCAGAGCTCACTGAATATAAGCAGTGACATCACAGCTCACTGAATATAAGCGGTGACATCAGAGCTCGCTGAATATAAGCGGTGACATCACAGCTCACTGAATATAAGCAGTGACATTACAACTCACTGAATATAAGCAGTGACATCACAACTCACTGAATATAAGCAGTGACATTACAACTCACTGAATATAAGCAGTGACATCACAACTCACTGAATATAAGCAGTGACATCACAACTTACTGAATATAAGCAGTGACATCACAACTTACTGAATATAAGCAGTGACATCACAACTCACTGAATATAAGCAGTGACATCACAACTTACTGAATATAAGCAGTGACATCAGAGCTCGCTGAATATAAGCAGTGACATCACAGCTCACTGAATATAAGCAGTGACATCACAACTCACTGAATATAAGCAGTGACATCACAACTCACTGAATATAAGCAGTGACATCACAACTTACTGAATATAAGCAGTGACATCACAACTTACTGAATATAAGCAGTGACATCACAACTTACTGAATATAAGCGGTGACATCAGAGCTCGCTGAATATAAGCAGTGACATCACAGCTCACTGAATATAAGCAGTGACATCACAACTCACTGAATATAAGCGGTGACATCACAGCTCACTGAATATAAGCAGTGACATTACAACTCACTGAATATAAGCAGTGAAATCACAACTCACTGAATATAAGCAGTGACATCACAACTTACTGAATATAAGCAGTGACATCAGAGCTCGCTGAATATAAGCAGTGACATCACAGCTCACTGAATATAAGCAGTGACATCACAACTCACTAAATATAAGCAGTGACATCACAACTCACTGAATATAAGCAGTGACATCACAACTTACTGAATATAAGCAGTGACATCACAACTTACTGAATATAAGCAGTGACATCACAACTTACTGAATATAAGCGGTGACATCAGAGCTTGCTGAATATAAGCAGTGACATCACAGCTCACTGAATATAAGCAGTGACATCACAACTCACTGAATATAAGCAGTGACATCACAGCTCACTGAATATAAGCAGTGACATTACAACTCACTGAATATAAGCAGTGAAATCACAACTTACTGAATATAAGCAGTGACATCACAACTTACTGAATATAAGCAGTGACATCACAGCTCACTGAATATAAGCAGTGACATCACAGCTCACTGAATATAAGCAGTGACATCACAACTCACTGAATATAAGCAGTGACATCACAACTCACTGAATATAAGCAGTGACATCACAGCTCACTGAATATAAGCAGTGACATTACAACTCACTGAATATAAGCAGTGAAATCACAACTCACTGAATATAAGCAGTGACATCACAGCTCACTGAATATAAGCAGTGACATCACAGCTCACTGAATATAAGCAATGACATCACAACTTACTGAATATAAGCAGTGACATCACAACTTACTGAATATAAGCAGTGACATCACAACTTACTGAATATAAGCGGTGACATCAGAGCTCGCTGAATATAAGCAGTGACATCACAACTCACTGAATATAAGCAGTGACATCACAACTCACTGAATATAAGCAGTGACATCACAACTCACTGAATATAAGCAGTGACATCACAACTTACTGAATATAAGCGGTGACATCAGAGCTTGCTGAATATAAGCAGTGACATCACAGCTCACTGAATATAAGCAGTGACATCACAACTTACTGAATATAAGCAGTGACATCACAACTTACTGAATATAAGCGGTGACATCAGAGCTCGCTGAATATAAGCAGTGACATCACAGCTCACTGAATATAAGCAGTGACATTAGAGCTCACTGAATATAAGCAGTGACATCACAACTCACTGAATATAAGCGGTGACATCACAGCTCACTGAATATAAGCAGTGACATCACAACTCACTGAATATAAGCTGTGAAATCACAACTCACTGAATATAAGCAGTGACATCACAACTTACTGAATATAAGCAGTGACATCACAGCTCACTGAATATAAGCAGTGACATCACAGCTCACTGAATATAAGCAGTGACATCACAGCTCACTGAATATATACAGTGACATCACAGCTCACTGTATTTTTTTTTTTTTACAGGTGACTGTATAGAGCTGTATTTCCAGGCATGTAAGGGCTAAAATCGCACTGGACTATAAATGACTCCATAAATCCTTGGACGGGTATTTTCTTTGTTCCAATATATGGCAGCAGCAGTGAAATTTAAATGGTCCTAAAAATAAAAAATAGAAATTCCCTTTATCTGTGATCACCAATCCAATGTCATGGTCCTGGGGCGACTTTGAGACAATACCTCAGAGCCTGGCAGACTTTCACCTCCGATTACTGAGATGATAAGGTACTATTTCATTTAGTTCATTTTCTACAGAATTTGGCCAACATCTGTGACAGTTTTCAATGTTAATCATCCGGGAGAGCTGAGGCTGCAGAGGATTTGGTGTTGTCACTAGTACAAATTACTTTAATGGAGCAGAGCCGTGTCTTCACTACTACTTCACAGAATTGCTAAGTGACCTTCAGTTACTGCTGAGATGGGACATTGATTTTCTTCTGGAAGGATTGTTTGATCTTCTTTGGTGCAAGGGGAAGATTGAAGAGTCAGATAGACTGTTAAATGACAAGGTCAGGCTGAAGCAAAATCATAAAAAAATATAATTACAGCAGATTATTTGCCTCAAGTTACTACATTTGGATGATGTCCTAAGCATTTCTCCAAGTTTTGCAAAAACTTTTCAACAAGGACTACATGTCCAATGATGGCCTGGTCTATCGGAGAACAATAAATAGAGAGCACAGCCAGTGATTTGCAGACCTTGATATTGTCCGATTCATCTTTATGGGATATGGACGGCTTCCAGTGACTGAAGCTTTGATCTTTTTCTGCATATCCCAATTTTTGCCCAATTGGTGGATCGGACTTAACAACAAGTGTGCATATTGTAGGCTTTAAAAAAAAAATGCTAATAATATAGAAGTTCACTGCAAAGTAATGTTAACCAACCAGCTTGCGATAGTTCACCCAAACCAGTTATATTTCCAGATTGGGTAACACAAGTTTTTTAACTTCTAAGGCTACTTTGACACTCGTGTTTGGTGCGGATCGTTCAAATAATACAACCATTCGTTTGTATTATCTTTAACATAGCCAAGACAGATATGTCTTGAACACCATTGAAAGTCAATGGAGGACGGATACGTTTTCTATTGTGCCAGATTGTGTCATAGAAAACGGATCCGTCCCCATTTGGCTCAGTTTCGTCAGGCGGACGAAACGCCAGCAGCGTTTTGGTGTCTGCCTCCAAAGCGGAATGGAGACGGAATGGAGGCAAACTGATGCATTCTGAGTGGATCCTTTTCCATTCAGAATGCATTAGGGCAAAACTGATCCGTTTTGGACCGCTTGTGAGAGCCCTGAATGGATCTCACAAACAGAAAGCCAAAACGGCCGTGTGAAAGTAGCCTAATAGAATGACTCCAGAAAAACGTTACAGAAAACCCCCATCTTACTCAACTTCTGCAACACACTTTTCTGTCACAGTCAATAGCTGCACACTCTTCCAGGTCAACCAGGTCCACTGCCTTGGGGTAACCTTTGATTCTGCTCTGTCCTTCAAAGAGCACATCCAAGTCTTTTCCACCTCTGCTGCCTCCAATTCAAAAATATCTTTCAGATCCGCACGTTCTTTAACCAGGAGTCTGCAAAAATACTTGTACATGCCCTTATCATGTCCCACCTAGACTACTGTAACATCCTCCTCTGTGACCTCCCATCTGTCACCCTGGCACCCCTCCAATCTATCCTCAACTCTGCTGCACGACTAATCCACCTCTCACCCTATTACTCCTCTGTCTCGCCCCTCTGCCAATCCCTTCACTGGCTCCCCATTGCCCAGAGTATCCAGTACAAAACACTAACTATGACATACATGGCTATCCACAAACTGTTCCCTCCTTACAGCTCTGAACTGCTTTCCCGATACACCCCCACACGTAATCACCAATCCACACAATACCTCCTTCTCTACTGTCCTCTTATCACCTCTCCCCACAATTGCCTCCAAGATTTCTCTTGTGCTTCCTCCATACTCTTGAACTCTCTACTCCAACATATCAGACTCTCACCTACCATGGAGACCTTCTAAAGAAGCATGAAAACCCACCTCTTCAGACAAGCCTACAACCTACAGTAACCCTGCTGCCGCTATACCACCATGACCAGCTTGACCCTCACCTACTGTGTCCTTCTCCCATCCCTTGGAGATTATAAGAGTCCTCTCTCCTTCTGTCTTGTTCTAATTCGAGGATTAGAAAAATGTGCCTGATTTTTCCGTAAACTGCACCACACCAGGTCTCGGATCTGTCCCTCTATACCACATACAACCTGTAGAACGTTGTGGTCTGGACCTGTTTTTTGGAAGAACAATCCTTCTAGGGTACAGACACATAGAGACCACAGCACATTTTTTTACCTGTAAATAGTAAAAGCACATGAGGCTAATTGGCCCTTACTTGTTTCGCATCCTTATAGCTTATAATGTGTTTCATCTAATTGGCAGGTGGAAGTCCCCATGGCCACCATGGTGTAGACTGTTCACTGGCGTTCTATGAATGTAAATATAAACAGTTTAATATTGGAATAACTTGTACCTTTGGCTCATGAAAAGCTTGTTCTGGCGCTCCCATAATCAGATTAGCCGTTCCATTTATGATATTTTTTGGCCACCTTACCCAGTTAGCTCTCCAAAAAATGGACTACTTTTTTATGAATGAGAGCTTCCAAGAGTCTTTGCTTTCTATGATATGCTGAAATGTCTGGTACGTCTCACTCCTTCTTGGTGTTTACTGTGCCCTTAGGTCATTCTGTCTCTTTCCAAATTCTTGTTCTATGCCTGCCGCAATAATTCAGATGAAGTTTGCTCTTGCCAAAATGGATATTATCGTAATGCTCAGTCTTGGCAGAGGTCCCACCATTGGTGACCTCCAGAAAGTCATAGACGGCTTTCCTCCTCTGCGGGAACATTAAGAATTATTCTGAAGCAGCAGGTGGAAGATAACTTGCAGGCTGGTCGAGGTTTGTTACATTTGGAAGACAGTCTGTTTTCATAAAAGCCAAGATAATAAAGACGTTCATCGTTTTAATCGTTCATTGTACATTAAGGTATCAATGAATGACTTGTAAGACTCCATGTTTCCTTTTCTCATTGGCACCAGGCCCTCTTGGCCATTTAGAACAAACTCCTAACATCATTTGTGCTGTGTATACTTGACTTTGTGACAAAACCTTTAGGTAACTTCTTGCATACTTCTCGAACACTACAGGATTATGTACATCCCTTTTATGCCATAGTCTGTATAGCGCCAACATATTCTGCAGCGCTCTACTGAGAAGGTCATCTCCAACTTCAGTCCTTCTCCCCGATTTCCTTGTCTCAGACATACACACTTGGTACAATTTCATAGGACACCAATACGTTTTTAAAGTGTGGGCAAAACCAGAGTAAACCCAGCAAACACGGGGAGAACATACAAACTCCACACAGATATTGCCACGGATCAAATTTGAACCCAGGACCCCAGTGAGTGACCACTGAGCCACCATACATAAGCAGTGGCAAGAGCTGCTTAGTTCCACCAGGACTAAGGCCAAGTTTCTGGTATGCACCACCTATGGTCAAGGCTACAAGGTCAGCACTGAGTTATCAGTATTAGCCCTGGTTCAATTAATTTAAAGGGGTTGTCTCGTCTGAAGGCTAGTGGTGGGGCCAGCCCACATCTGATCCTCCTCTGAGAGCTGAACCAGGGTTATTAGCCCCAGGTTTGCATCCATACACAATATACTGGCTGTAATACATAACATAGTAATATAATACATTACATTACCTATTTGTAGACACCCTCTGCACTGCAAAAGTTAAGGAACCTCTGGGAACCAATGACTCCTGGATAGGGAGGAATATGGCGGACAAAGCTTAGCTTAAGGTTCCCCAAAACAGATATTTCCTCCCCTACACATCTATATGAGGTTTACCTGACTTCTTCAGGGACCATCAGCTTCCCAAAATGCAGCATCCTTGACCTCAATGAGTGGGACTTTAAAGAGGACCTGTCACCTCTCCTGACATTATCTGTTTTAGCAACTACTTGCATTCCCTATATAATAAGAACTCATCCGCATCCATTTGTATGACTCTATGAAATGCTGTTCCTTTATTATTCCTGGAAGAACTTATGTTTAAATTACTAGCAGGGGTGTCTTTGCACAGTCTGACACTATCTAATCACTGCTGAGACTGTGCAGGGACACCCCCCCAACTGGTAACACCCATCTGGACCTTTAATACAGACTGCTAGCAATTCATTCATAACTTCTAGCAGAAATAAAAGAGGAATGGCAGAACACATAGTCATAAGAACAGATGCGGCAGAATTCTTATTACATGGAGAATGCAGGTAGTTACTACAACAGACATGTCAGGAGAGAAGATGGGTCCTCTTTAAGACAGTAAGCCTATAACTTAACCATAAATCTTAACACCGCCCCCTGTCAGTGATTTGACTGTACTGCAATAATTCACGATCCGCAAAAACCGGATCCACAAAAAATACAGATGACATCCGTGTGCATTCCATATCGAACGATACAGCTGGCCCCTAATAGAACAGTACTATCATTGCCGTAATGCGGACAAGAACAGGGCATGTTCTGTTTTTTTGCGGAACGGAAATACGGAAAGGGAATGCACACGGAGTACCTTCCGATTTTTCTTGCAGACCTATTGAAATGAATGGTTCCGCATACGGTCCGCAAAAAAAACTAAAAAACGGAACGGACATGTAAAAAAAATACATTTGTGTGTAAGAAGCCTAAGGGTTCATCATCAGCCTGCATGGCTCCTCTCGCAGGTAGTTTAACATAGCGACTCCCTCTGCTCCCATCATATTGACGCTGTCAGAGACAAACCTCTAATTACCTTCTAATTTTACAAACTCGGTACTTAGCGGTGACATCAAGATCCGGAGCAGCAATTGAGCTTGTCATCAGGGAGCAAAGCAGTAGGGAGAAGTGGAACCTGAGGGAGGAGGAAGGTTTACAGGTTGTCCAAGAATTTATGGAAAAGATGTAAAAAGTAAGGAGATAAAAGAAGGGCTCATCAGTGAGTCATCGCGTCTCGGTGTAATTCACCATTTAATCATCTACGTATGTATTAGTATATTTATATCAACTGGGAATATCACGGTGGAAACAAACATTTACACTGAGGTTCCCCGCAGCGGGATCTAACACTCATCCCCTTTAAAGAGGACCGTCACCTCTCCTGACATTCACATCCCCCATAAAATAACCGGGCTGTGGCACTTTTCTTTAAATTCTGCATTGTACTTTTCCTCTGTTACTCCACCTGGAAATGCGTGAATAAATTGATAACATTGCCCTTAGTTAAAGGGTTTGTCCACTGTGACAGTAAGTCACATTCCGCACTTAAATATGTTTTCCGAATCTTTCTAACTGATGAACTATCCTCTGGACAACCAGGACCTCTGACGATAAACTGTTAGGCAGTGTCTTATTCCCCTTTCCTTATTGTAAATGCATGCATTCTCATGTAGGCTGAGCATGCTAATAGGTGAGGGAGACAAATGTTTGGCTATGTAAGATGTATGGGCACCATTACTGGACTGTGTTACAATGTGTAGCCAGATGTCCCATTGACAAAAGGAATGGTAAAGCCCAGCTGTCAGTTTGTTCAAACATTTCCAGAAGGAATAACAGAGGAGCAGCACAATGTTCTCCTATCCCAGTAGTGTTCTCCTATCCCAGTAGTGTTCTCCTATCCCAGTAGTGTTCTCCTATCCCAGTAGTGTTCTCCTATCCCAGTAGTGTTGTCCTGTCCAAGTAGTGTTATCCTGTCCCAGTAATATTATCCTGTCCCAGTAGTGTTCTCCTATTCCAGTAGTATTCTCCTGTCCCAGTAGTGCTCTCGTATCCCAGTAGTGTTGTCGTGTCCAAGTAGTGTTCTCCTCTCCCAGTAGTGTTCTCCTATCCCAGTAGTGTTCTCCAATACCAATAGTCTTCCCCATCCTAGTAGTGTTCTTCTACCCCAGGAGTGTTCTCCTATCCCAGTAATATTCTCCTCTCCCAGTAGTGTTCTCCTCTCCCAGTAGTGTTCTCCTATCCCAGTAGTGTTCTCCTATCCCAGTAGGTTTGTCCTGTCCAAGTAGTGAGTTATCCTGTCCCAGTAATATTATCCTGTCCCAGTAGTGTTCTCCTATTCCAGTAGTATTCTCCTGTCCCAGTAGTGCTCTCGTGTCCCAGTAGAGCTCTCGTATCCCAGTAGTGTTGTCGTGTCCAAGTAGTGTTCTCCTATCCCAGTAGTGTCTCCTACTCCACTAGTCTTCTCCTATCCCAGTAGCATTCCCTTTTCCCAGTAGTGTTTTCCTGGCCTGGTATCGTTCTCCTGTTACAGGAGTTTCTCCTATCTCAGTAGTGTTCGCAAGACCCAGCAGTGTTTTCCTATCCTAGTAGTGTTCTCCTATCTCAGTAGTGTTCTCCTATTCCAGTAGTGTTCTTCTGTCCCAGTAGCGTTCTCCTATCCCGGTAGTGTTCTCCTATCCCAGTAGTATTCTCCTATCCCAGTCCTGTTCTCCTATCCCAGTAGTGTTATCCTGTCCCAGTAATATTAAACTGTCCCAGTAGTGTTCTCCTATTCCAGTACTATTCTCCTGTCCCAGTAGTGCTCTCGTATCCCAGTAGTGTTGTCGTGTCCAAGTAGTGTTATCCTATCCCAGTAGTGTTCTCCTATCCCAATAGTGTTCTCCTATCCCAGTAGTGTTCTTCTATCCCAGTAGTGTTCTCCTATCCCAGTAGTGTTCTTCTATCCCAGTAGTGTTCTCCTATCCCAGTAGAGTTCTCCTATCCCAGTAGTGTTCTCCTATCCCAGTAGTGTTCTTCTATCGAAGTAGTGCTCTCCTATACCAGTAGTCTTCTCTTTTCCAGTAGTGTTCTCCAATACCAATAGTCTTCCCCTATCCCAGTAGTGTTCTCCTATCCCAGTAGTATTCTCCTACCCCAGTAGTGTTCTCCTATCCCAGTAGTGTTCTCCTATCCCAGTAGTGTTGTCCTGTCCAAGTAGTGTTATCCTGTCCCAGTAATGTTATCCTGTCCCAGTAATATTATCCTGTCCCAGTAGTGTTCTCCTATTCCAGTAGTATTCTCCTGTCCCAGTAGTGCTCTCGTATCCCAGTAGTGTTGTCGTGTCCAAGTAGTGTTATCCTATCCCAGTAGTGTTCTCCTATCCCAATAGTGTTCTCCTATCCCAGTAGTGTTCTCCTATCCCAGTAGTGTTCTCCTATCCCAGTAGTGCTCTCCTATACCAGTAGTCTTCTCTTTTCCAGTAGTGTTCTCCAATACCAATAGTCTTCCCCTATCCCAGTAGTGTTCTCCTATCCCAGAAGTATTCTCCTCTCCCAGTAGTGTTCTCCTATCCCAGTAGTGTTCTCCTATCCCAGTAGTGTTGTCTTGTCCAAGTAGTGTTATCCTGTCCCAGTAATATTATCCTGTCCCAGTAGTGTTCTCCTATTCCAGTAGTATTCTCCTGTCCCAGTAGTGCTCTCTTATCCCAGTAGTGTTGTCGTGTCCAAGTAGTGTTATCCTATCCCAGTAGTGTCCTTCTATCCCAGTAGTATTCTCCTCTCCCAGTAGTATTCTCCTGTCCCAGTAGTGCTCTCGTATTCCAGTAGTGTTGTCATGTCCCAGTAGTGTTATCCTATCCCAGTAGTGTTCTCCTATCTCAGTAGTGTTCTCCTACTCCACTAGTCTTCTCTTATCCCAGTAGCATTCCCTTTTCCCAGTAGTGTTTTCCTGGCCTGGTATCGTTCTCCTGTTCCAGGAGTTTCTCCTATCTCAGTAGTGTTCGCCAGACCCAGCAGTGTTTTCCTATCCTAGTAGTGTTCTACTATCTTAGTAGTGTTTTCCTATCCCAGCAATGTTCTCCTATCCTAGTAGTGTTCTCCTATCTCTGTAGTGTTCTCTTATTCCAGTAGTGTTCTTCTGCCCCAGTAGTGTTGTCCTGTCCAAGTAGTGTTTTTCTTTTCCAGTAGTCTTCTCCTATCCCAGTAGTGTTTTCCTTTTCCAGTAGTGTTCTCCTATCCCAGTAGTGTTCTCCTACCCCACTAATTTTCTCCTATCCCAGTAGTCTTCTATCCCAGTAGCATTCTCCTTTCCCAGTAATCTTCTCCTATCCCAGTAGTCACTGCTGTGGGTTGTGTGTCACATTGCACAGACTCCTGCAGTTCGGACCTAAAGGCTTTAGCCAAGGAGGGAGTTTTGATTTTGATTTCACCAATGCTGCCCATTTTGTCGTGTAGCTTTCTATTTCCAAGAGCACTGCAAATAAGAAATTGCAGGAAGAGAGCAACCGAGCTGAGAGGAGAAGAGGAGGTTTACCTCGCAAAGGAGGCCGAGGCCGCCATACATTATTTACTGTGGAGAGAAATGCAACCAGAAGTTTGTCATTTTTCCGCTGCCTTTCTCCATCCGTGACAGCTTGATGCAAGTGAAATGTCTTATTTAGTGCCAAGAAGGATGTCTGTAAATACCAGTTGCATTGCTCAAGGACTGTCAGGGAGATGACTGTATTTCTCATCGCCAGAGCTTTTCTGCACTTAATGCTTCCTCGATGGTCCGGCAGAAGCGCTTCCTCCTTCCCAAAACTGGGAGCTGTTTCATCTTTCCAGTGAATCCTCCTTTTCTTCCCTCTGTCGATCTCCTCCAAGGCATTGATTAGTCTAAAGATAACTGCGAAACAAAGCGCTGTGCAGACGCCGCAGGTGACTTGTCACAGGCTGAAAAAAAGCTGTCGACAGCTGGGAGGAAAGCACTGTGTGAATATCATTTTTTTTCTCCAGCTTTTGACCATATTGAAGGATTTCTCAAGCCGTCCGCCTCCTGCCTTTTACTGCCTGTAAAAGATGATTCCCCCCTCGGTGAAATCTGTGTGTAGCCCAGGCTTTAGATGTTCTCCCATGTTTAATGTAAAAAGAAGAAAATCAGACGTCATACAGTACATGACAGTCTCTTTCTAACAAAGCTAGAACCAGCCCTGCACCTCACATGGATCCAGAGATCTCCACATTCGTTACTCTGCTAGATTCATATCAAGCTAGCAGCTTCTTTCTAAGGGACGTGTCCTTTCTGCTGCAGCTGGTGGCAATAGGATGGAACTGAGCATGTGCTTCCATGTCAGTGAGCAGGACAGAGAAATTAGAAAAAGAGTAAACAGCAGGTGGCGCTGTACAGATAGATTTCAGTGAAAAATTCTGTAGCTTTAAAGGGGTATTCCCATCTTAGACAATGGGGGCATATCGCTAGGATATGCCCCCATTGTCTGATAGGTGCGGGTCCCACTTCTGGGACCCGCACCTACAAGTAGAACAGAGCTGAGAAAGCTGAGGAGGGCGCACCGCGTATGCGCAGACGCCCTCCATTCGTTTCTATGGAGCCGCCGAAAATAGCCGAGCGCTGGCTCGGCTATTTCCGTCAGCCCCAAAGAAATCAATGGGAGCGGTGGCCGCGCATGCGCGGTGCGTTCCCATTCACTTTAATAGTAGAGGCGGGGAACTGCGCCTGGTGGTGGACGGACCCCAACCACAGCTCTCCCCGCTCCGTTCTCCTTGTAGGTGTCAGACAATGGGGGCATATCCTAGCGATATGCCCCCATTGTCTAAGATGGGAATACCCCTTTAATACTTAAATACTTAATATTTAATTACGTGTTTATATCCAGGTGCTGGTTTGAAAACTGTAGAATATTATTTTTTTTTTTGTGGGGAGACACTTTTAAGTCTACTTTCACATCTGCGTTTTTGCTGTACGGTTTTGAGATCCAGCAGGGGATCTCAAAACCACAGCAAAACTGTTCCGTTCTAATAATACGACCGGCTGCATCTATTCACAACGGATCCGTTGTATTATATTGAAAATGAAGAAACCGGATCCGGCACCAGCGCCGCATCTGGTTTCTTCATTTTCAATATTATACAACCGTGTCCGGAAAAAACGGATCTGGCGCCATTAACTTACATAGTTTTTGGTTCGGCATGTTCAGTTTCCCATCTGCTTGCAGCGGTTTTGTGTCCGGCATGGGAATGCAACAAACCGGAGCGGAATGCATCCTGGTGCACTCTGTTCCGGTTTGTTCAGTTTTGTTCCCATTGACAATGAATGGGGACAAAGCTGAAGTGTTGTGCTGCGGTTTGGAGACCCTGTGCTGGATCTCAAAACCGGACAGCACAACGCCGATGTGAAAGTAGCCTAAGGGAGTACTCTGGTGCTAGGCTTTGCCTTAAACGGGTATTCCCATTCGAGGGACATGCCATCAATGTCTGATAGGTGCAGGTCCCAAATCTGGTACCCGCCCCTATCTCCAGAACGGGGTCCTCAAAGAGCCGAGCTCCATTCACTGCTGTTGGATTTTTCCGAAAATAGCCAGCAGTCCCATAGCGATGAATGTAGAGCACGCTGCTCATGAGCGGTGTACTCTCCTTGGTTTTTGGGGCCCCGTTCTGGAGATAGGAGCAGGTCCTTATGATATGCCATTAGTGTATCAGATGGTCCAACCCCTTTAAATGGCTGGGTATACCAGATTACTGCAGTATTCCAGTGAGTGGGCGCTGAGCTTGCAGTACCCAGCGTGGCCACTACACTGAATAGCGCTGTGCTCCAGGCTCCATTCAGAGTGTTTGTTTCGGTGCCAGAGGCTGCAGCTGATTGGTGGGGGGTGTCAGATGTCAGATCCCCCGCCAATCTGATATTGATGACCTACGGTATTACTGAGGCTAGATCATTACTATCATTAACCTGGAAAATCCATCTTTTCTTAGAACTCTGCATGGTGGCATCCCTCTTTTACTCCTCCTGGAAATTTGTGAATTCACGAATGGGCATTTCTATTACCATTGTTAAAGGGGTGTGTCCCTACACATTGTGATACTTTCTGCATTGAATGTATAGTATGAAGGGACACCCCCCCCCCCCCCCCACACACACGAAGTAGCACCCAGTTGTCAAATTATTCCTACATTTCTAGGAGGAATAAGATGAAATGGCACAATGTAGAGCTCCAGAGTTGATATTTCACATTATTAAAATGGACGCGTCAGGAGAGGTGACGGTTGTAAAGTACCGCCTGCTTGTGTCATGGAAGAGGAGAGAAGCTGTGATAAGGAGAGACGGCTGGAAGTAACAGCGGCTTGTGATAGGCTCTAATGAATGATCGCATCTGAATCAGAGGGATGGCGACCAAGTGTGTCTGGCTTCTGGGCCTCTGCCAGCTTTAAAGATTTGTTCCTGGAGAAAATATTAGTCCCTGGCAGTGCCACATGGGGATTGTTATCGCAACGCTTTATTTACGAGCTGTTTTTTTAATTAAAACAAGACATAATGAGATCCAGTCCTAATATTACTAACACAAATACCCATAATGAGACTTTACTAAGATAAAGCGCACGGCAGGAGCACGCCACATTTCTCCTATCACTTTCAGGCGTCGTTCACATGGAGAGGAAAACTTCTCATATGAGCTACGATACATTATAATACATGGAAACACACAATATATACAGTTTATACACAGTGCCTCTTATAACTGCAGTATTGTGCATCCTCGGTGCTCTGTATACAGACACAATAGTACAGTTCCATTCCTTATAACTGATACGGTCTCACAATTTGGTTCTGCTGGGCAGTATTCTGTGCTGCACTGTGGTATTTGGTTCTGCTGGGGCAGTATTCTGTGCTGCACTGTGGTATCTGGTTCTGCTGGGGCAGTATTCTGTGCTGCACTGTGGTATCTGGTTCTGTTGGGGCAGTATTCTGTGCTGCACTGTGGTATCTGGTTCTGTTGGGGCGGTATTCTGTGCTGTACTGTGGTATTTGGTTCTGCTGGGGCGGTATTCTGTGCTGCACTGTGGTATCTGGTTCTGCTGGGGCAGTATTCTGTGCTGCACTGTGGTATCTGGTTCTGTTGGGGCAGTATTCTGTGCTGCACTGTGGTAT